>NC_053025.1:330198290-330315492 GCF_003073215.2 Triticum urartu
ACTCCGAATGTGGTGGCGTGCATGGCTTTCTTCGCGCATCTTTGCGAAGGCTTTGCCGGGGTGCAGCCCAACACGACGCTCTTCCGCCATTACTTCTTCCCTCGAATCCAGCCGGGAGGAGCCATCTCCAGTTGCGTCACCTAGATCCCAAGATCCAAGGGGGCGTACCCGGATGGTGCCATGAAGGAGAGGTGGGAGGAATGGCATGGCCGGTGGTGCTGGATTGAAGATTAAAACCCGCCGGAATTCTACAAGGTCTGCTGAGTGCCGCCGGTCCGCGGCAGCGATTGGAGCGATGTCGACGCCGGTGATGGGAGGATCACCGTCGCCACGACCAGGATTCTCCGGCTCACCCAGGCCGGACTCACCCTTGAGATGATCGGGGCGGACTTCATTCGCCGCCGGATCGCCCCGTTGCATAGCAAAGGGAGACCAACTTGGCTCTTTACGAACTCGGCTGACATTATGCGACTCCGCCCCGGCCTCGATCACAACTTCACAGTGCTGGCGCATGCCCACTTCTGCCAGCAGCTTTTCCACCTTGATGTGTGTCACGATGGTGAGGTCGAGCAGACCGGCAAGGCCACGTGGGCTGCCGCAAAGGTTGGCAAGGCCCTCAAGGGGCCATTTTTCAAGCTGCCAGCGGGGGTGGTCCCGTTGTGCAACAATTCGTGTCGGTCCGAGATCATCACCATGATGCCGGACTGTAATGCACACGGCCCTGTCCCGAGCTGGGAGGAGCCGAAGGACAAGGATGTGCAGCAATTCTTCGACACCCTGATTGAGGTGTACGTCAATGCTGACGCCGAGCGGTGGCTTATCATGGACACCACCCAGGCAGAGCTGGACTACATCGCCACTAGGGCGAGGGAGGCACAGCTTGCCATGGAGGCCGGTAGCGCCGGGGGCATGGAGGACAAGGCCGCAACAGCAGCGGAGGAAGAGAAGCTCACCCGGTGGGCGGCAGCCTCCGGGGAGGTCAGCAGCACCGACACTGGAGCTCCACTTGTCGAGGACGCGGCCGACGAGTCGTTGTGGGAGGAGGAGGACGTGGCGGCGATCTCAACGCCAACCAGGGGAAGAGGGCGAGTCCCGCGGCGGGCTGGCTCCGGTGAGCCGGTCCGGCCCGGCAGGGCTGCGCGGCCTCAATTGACCCTGGAGGGGTCCGGGCGCCACACGAGGACCACGGCAGCCAAGAGGCTGACGAAGGCCGCTGAGAAGAAGAAGACAACAGCCCCTTCCTCATCCGGGCGCGCACAAACCCCGCCGCCTCCTTCGCCTCCTCCGGCGGGCATCGACTCGGATGATGATGTGGAGCTCCCTTTTGATCTCGGGCCTCTCAGCCCCGAGTGGAAAAGGAAACTGGTGGAAGAGGAGGAGGAGGATGACGAGTAAGTTCTCCGTTCCTTACTGTCATTTCCATTTCCTCGAATTGGGTCGCTTGTCTTGATCCATTTTTGCTTCCGTAGGGAGACAGAGACGTTGGCCCAGAGAGTGAAGAGGGCGAGGACCTCGGCGAGCAGCCAGCCCCCGGCTGGGGCTTCAAAGACACCACTGGTGGTGCTGAGCAGCCCGGACAGCAGCCCCCGGTGCAGCCCCCAGCGTAAGTTCATCACCCTCTTCTTACTCGACATGTGGTAGGTGCTTGATGCTATGATGCTGACCTTGCCGGGTTTGCAGGAGGGGAGCGGCAGTAGGAGGAGCCACAGAGGGCTACTCCTAACACACCACCCCCATCGACTACGCCGCCGCGGTGGGCGTCCCCGGCAAGGGCTTCAGGCACGGAGCCCATACCCATGGAGGAAGAGGGGAACTTGGGCGCTGGTGGCTCTGCCGCAGCGCCAAATGCTGGCGGAGAGGGGACTTCTGCTTCACAGCCTGGCACTGGTGAGTCGCCTGTCCTTCGTCTCTGTTTTTCCCTTACTCTTTTCTTGGCTTCATTGCTCCCGTTGCTGCCCAGGCCCTCCTTCAACAGGTATGGAGGACGTGGATACCGTAGCTGGGAACATTGCTGAGGAGGCCGCCAAGGATGCTGCCGAGGACACCGCGGCAGGGGCCGCCAAGGCGACCGGCGAGGCTTCTGCCGAGGGTGCCAGCGGTGGACCTGCCTGTCAGGCCGGCAAGGCCTCCGCCGAGGAAGAGGTGGTGGGTGACCATCCTCCCTCCTCCTCAACCTCGGGCCCCAGCAGATATCTGAAGGTGGGCGACGATCTCTTCGTCCACCTTCCAGGGGCGTCAAGCCAGGCGCCCGCCGAAGGGGAAGTTTTTGACGGCGAGGTGCTTGCCGCCACCGGGCTTGAGGTGGTTGATGAGCCGGGCATTGGTGGCGACGGTTCTCCAGAAGAGCAGCTTTTTCGTGCCATGGGGGCCAATTTCCGGAAGCTCCAAGTGCTCTACCGTGCTCGCCTGGACAAAGTCAAGTCCAGGATGGCAATGGTGGACAACGCGGAGGTGGACTTCAAGGCGCACGTTGCCGAGACACAGACCAGATTCCACCAGGCTCGCGAGGAGCAGAGGGACTTTCAGGAGAAATTGGCCGAGCGCGATGTGGAGCTCACCATGAAGATGGACGACATCGAGAAGGCCCAAGAAAAAGTGGCGAACTTGGCTGCCGCGGCCGAGGCCGCCCGGAACCAGCATCAAGCCACCTTGGATTCCCAGGAAGAGGACCTCACCGCGCGTGAGGCGAAGGTTGCCATAGCGCTCCGTGGCAAGGATGAGGAGCTCGAGGCCCTTGTCACGCAGTGGACTCGCGAGCTAGAGAAGAGGCACAAGGAGGCACTCGATGCCCAGGCTCTGGCCCATGCCGGCAAGGTAAGGGAGTTAGAGGTGGCGCAGGACGAGCTGAAGGAGCAGGCCCTCAAGCTGTCCAACGAGAAGAGCACGGTCAACAACGCCTTGGTGGAGGCGCAAGGAGCGGTCATCATCAGGGATGGGGAGCTCTCCAAAGCGTAGAACTCGTCAGAGACCTCAAGCTGAAACTGGGGGATCTCGAGAAGATGATGTTGGAGAGCAGGGCTCGGGAGGAGACCTTGACCAGGAGCCTGGAGGAGGAGAAGCAGCTGCGGGCGAACGAGGCCGCCTCCCACCAGGATTATGTGGCGGGCGAGAACAGATGGATCAGCCGTCTGGAGGAGGTCGCCGGCAGGGTCACCTCGCAGTTGGCCACCATGGGGATGCCAAACGTGAGGTACGCCCCTGAGCGCAGTGGGACCGTCAACACCAAGTTGACCCTGTTCTTCGAGGGCGTCCTCGGAGCCTTATCTTATCTCCACTCCAACAGGACGGCCACGCTGGCCGAGGAGGCCCGGCGACTTTGCCGGAGGGTCGTTACCAAGGTCCTCACCAAGATGGCGTACTGGAATCCCGATCTTGACTTCGCGGCCGCGATGAAGAGCTTGCCGGATGGTGCTGACCTCACGGTGCTCAAGGAGCTCATCAAGCCCATCACCGACTGCATCGACGAGATCAAGAGGGTGGAAGGCCAGCGCCGGGATTAGGCATCCCGTTCTTCTTCGCCGCTGCGGGTTCCCGACCAAGACAAATTTTATCTTTAGTTAGAACCGCAGCTATGATGTGATGTAATATAACTTTGATGTACTCTTAATTTTCATGCATGTTATTTCCCCATTCAATTCCTATTTTGGGGACGGATCCCCATGGCCAGCTGGGTACGCGTGCTGCCGGACGAGCCACCTTTCCGTTCTGAACGCGGCCGCTCGAACTGTCGAGCTTGACTCGAGTCAGAATCGGGGGTGTTGCTGATCGCGGAAGGCTACTCTGCCATTCTCGACGCAGCCGCTTGAGCTGTTGAGCGGACTCGAAACAGGGCAAGGGCGTTGCCGATCGTGGTAGAGCCCCCCGGCGTGCAGGTTTCTCATACAAAGAAAATATCTCCGGGGGGGAATAACCTCAAATAAGAAGGGTAGCACACATAACGGTTCAGTGCAACTTAGCTTCTGTTTGTAGTCACTCGAGTGTTGATCTTCTGGCCTCCGTCTTTCTCCTAGAGCCACGAAGGCGAAGGAGTGCTGCGCTGATTGCTAGAGCCGATTCTCACAACTGCGCTCCCCTACCTGGCGCACCAAAGATGTCGGTGGGAACGACACCTATGGGATCACAAGAATCCCTACTACGGTTGCGGGGCGCGGGGTCGTGAGAAGAGCGGATCAAACAGATAGCACACGGTTCGTTTATCTAGGTTCGGGCCGCGGGCATGCGTTAAACCCTACTCCTGCTTTGGTGGATTGTATATCTGTGTTCTTGTGCTAGCTATGGGACGTGAGGAGGTCCAAAAAGCCAAATCCTCCTCCTGGTCGCCTCGGGCCTCCTTTTATAGGAAATGGGTTGCCACAGTAGCACACAGGAGGTGGAAAAAGGGTACAGTGATGTGAGGTTATCCCTCGCATTACATGACAAGGCACATTTAATGCGTCTTGCCCAGGTGTCCTTGCTTTATCGGGGACGGGGGAGAGAACCGTCTCGTCCGTCGCCGCTCCCTCTCGTGTCGACACGCGCCCTGGGTAGCGGCACCCGTGGTGCCATGTAGGCAGGCAGGCAGCTGAGGTGGCGCAGTGGTGGGTCACCATGAAGATCTGCATGCCGCCATGCAGGTGCCTGCCCAGCTGGTTGGGTCGGCAGCTGCATGCGAACGGCGGTAGAGGTATGACTGGCGTGGGCCTGATGGTGGCCCTACGGGTGTTCTTGGCAAGGTCCTTGCCGTGGCACCTGCTGTCTTCCCCGGCAAGGCTCTTGCCGGGGGCCTTGTGGTCCTCCTTGGCTGGGATCCTGCCAGGGATCATCATCTTCTAAAGGGTGTATCTGATCTTGAATGTCTTCACAAAGATCTGCAGGCCACCATGGGGATGTCTCCCGAATCCTTGCCCCATGGGGGCAGTGGACTCAAGGGTAACTCACTCCGTAGGTGTGGGGCGAGCTGCCACGGCAAGGGTCTTGTCGGGTTTGCTAAAACCACCTCCCGGCAAGGATCTGGCCGGGGGGGTCTGCTTCGTCCCCTTTGCTCTTTGTGGTCTTGATCTTGGCGTCATTCTGCTTCTCCTGAGCTTCGGCCTTACCTGGGATCACCTCCCTTGCCTTCCTCAGTGTGGTGGTGCCCGTGGCTCAGACTGCCCGTGCACAGTTATAGGGGTACAAAAAGTGTACCCCTCTTTTTGTACACTGACACGGACTCATCGTCATTGAAGCCTGGTTTGGGGGCTACTGAGGGAGTCCTGTATTAGGGGGTATCCGGACAGCCGGACTATATCCTTTGGCCGGACTGTTGGACTATGAAGATACAAGATTGAAGACTTCGTCCCGTGTCCGGATGAGACTCTCCTTGGCATGGAAGGCAAGCTTGGCAGTACGGATATGTAGATCTCCTTCCTTGTAACTGACTCTGTGTAACCCTAGCTCCCTCGAGTGTCTATATAAACCGGAGGGTTTAGTCCATAGGACCAACAACACACAATCATACCATAAGCTAGCTTCTAGGGTTTAGCCTCTTCGATCTCTTGGTAGATCAACTCTTGTACTACTCATATTATGAAGAACAATCAAGAAGGACGAAGGGTATTACCTCCATCAAGAGGGCCCGAACCTGGTAAACATCGTGTCACCCACCTCCTGTTACCATCCGCCTAGACGCACAGTTCGGGACCCCCTACCCGAGATCCGCCAGTTTTGACACCGACACCGTCCATGACGAAAAAAACCATGGTAGAAGCGAGTGCGAGAAAAATATCAGGGAGTTCCCGGTTACGGTGGGTGGTCGGGGCCGAGCGATGCACGGAGGTTTGCGCATTTCTCTCGTACACGTACGCGTGTGTGTGTGAGGCATTGGGCTCTAACTGAACACGAGCGAGGTGTTCGCCTACTGAACCCGAGAAATTGCACTGCAGGCTACGTGTTATTGAACCCGAGCGATCGATCCCTGGCTGTTAACTGAACCTGATCAAGCGATTCCTTCGGTACTGCTGCTAATTGAAGCCGATCGAACCTGCCGCGTCTTGATGAATAGTGAGCATTGTTGGGGGGTGGATGAACAGTTCCTAGTGGTGGGTTTGATGAACATGACCCCGTGGTAGTAGAGGCCGTTGCCGCTGGATGAACATGACCCCGATGGAGCCGGTTGGCGGTGGATGAATAGGACCCCGTGGAGGGTTGGATGAACAGGACCCCATGGAGGGCTAGTTGAACAGTAACCGGTGGAGGGCTGGATAAATAGTAGCCCGTGGAGGGGTGATTGAACAGGACCCCGTGGATAGGGTTGGTTGAATATTAGCCGGTGGAGGAGCGGTGGAGGCTGGATGAACAGGAGCCCGTGGATGAGCAGTAGCTGGTGGAGTGATACGTCCATTTTGCATCATGCTTTTATAAACTGGGGAAACATGCTGTTCCGCTGGGGAAACATCCCTCCCGAAGGGGGAAATCATCGCCATCGTCATCACCAACGCTCCTCTCATCGGGAGAGGGCAATCTCCATCAACATCTTCATCAGCACCATCTCATCTGAAAACCCTAGTTCATCTCTTATATCCAGTTCTTGTCTCCAAGTCTGGGATTGGTGCTAGTAGGTTGCTAGTAGTGTTAATTACTCCTTGTAGTTGATGCTAGTTGGTTTAATTGCTGGAAGATCATATGTTCAGATCCTATATGCATATTAATACCCCTCTGATTATGAACATGTTTATGCTTTGTGAGTAGTTACTTTTGTTCCTGAGGACATGGGAGAAGTCTTGCTATTAGTAGTCATGTGAATTTGGTATTCGTTCGATATTTTGATGAGATGTATGTTGTCTCTCTTCTAGTAGTGTTATGTGAACGTCGACTACATGACACTTCACCCTTATTTGGGCCCAGAGGAGGGCATTGGGAAGTAATAAGTAAATGATGGGTTGCTAGAGTGACAGAAGCTTAAACCCTAGTTTATGCGTTGCTTCCTAAGGGGCTGATTTGGATCCATATGTTTCATGCTATGGTTAGGTTTACCTTAATACTTTTGTTGTAGTTGCGGATGCTTGCAATAGAGGTTAATCATAAGTGGGATGCTTGTCCAAGTAAAGGCAGTACCCAAGCACCAGTCCACCCACATACCAAATTATCAAAGTACCGAACGCGAATCATATGAACGTGATGAAAACTAGCTTGACAATATTCCCATGTGTCCTCAGGAGCGCTTTACATCATATAAGATTTTGTCCGGGCTTGTCCTTTGCTACGAAAAGAATTGGCCACCTTGCTGCACCTTATTTACTTTTGTTACTTGTTGCTCGTTACAAATTATGTTATCACAAAACTATCTATTACCACTTATTTCCGTACTTGTAGAGAATACCTTGCTGGAAACCGCTTAACATTTCCTTCTGCTCCTCGTTGGGTTCGACACTCTTACTTATCGAAAGGACTACGATAGATCCCCTATACTTGTGGGTCATCAATACTCTTTTCTTTCGCCGTTGCCGGGGAGTGAAGCGCCTTTGGTAGGTTAAATTTGGTAAGGAAAAATTTATATAGTGTGCTGAAATTTACTGTCAGTTGTTACCATGGAAAGTAATCCTCTGAGGGGCTAGTTCGGGGTATCTTCACCCGACCAGTAGAGCAAAGAGTTGCTCATCAACCTACTAAACCTACTGAAAATGAAAATGAAAATGAAAATGCTTGCTTTGAAGTTCCTTCGGGTATGATAGAAAAACTGCTAGCTAATCCTTTTTTAGGAGATGGAACAAAACATCCTGATGAACATCTGATATATGTGGATGAAGTTTGTGGATTGTTTAAGCTTGCAGGTGTACCGGAGATGTGTTAAGAATAAGGTCTTCCCTTTATCTTTGAAGGGAGATGCATCGACATGGTATAGGCTATGTGATGATATGAGGTCTTGGAATTACAAATGATTGAAATTAGAATTTCATCCGAATTTTATCCTATGCATCTTGTTCACCGTGATCGCAATTATATATATAATTTTTGGCCTCATGAAGGAGAAAGCATCACTCAAACTTGGGGGAGGCTTAAATCAATGTTATATTCATGCCCCAATCATGAGCTCTCAAGAGAAATGATTATTCAAAAATGTTATGCTCGGCTTTCTGGTAACAATCGCACCATGCTTGATACTTCTTGTGCTGGCTCTTTTATGATTAAGACTATTGAATTCGAATGGGATTTATTGGAAAGAATTGAACGCAACTCAGAAGATTGGGACCTCGACAATACTAAGGAGTCAGGTATGACACCTAGTTTTGATTGTGTTAAATCTTTTATGGATACCGATATTTTTCGTAAATTTAGCACTAAATATGTACTTGACTCTGAGATAGTAGCTTCTTTCTGTGAATCTTTTGCTGCCTATGTTGATCTCCCCAAGGAGAAGTGGTTTAAATATCATCCTCCCATAGAAGTAAAAGTAGTTGCACCTATTAAAGTTGAAGAAAAGACTATCACTTATAATGATCCTATTGTTCCTACTTCTTATGTTGAGAAACCACATTTCCCTATTAGGATAAAGGATCATGCTAAAGCTTCAACTATGGTTCGTAAAAGCAATATTAAAACATATACACCTCCTGAGCAAGTTAAAGTTGAACCTAATATTGTTATCGTTAAAGATCTCTTGTCTGATAATATTGATGGGCATGTTATTTATTTCTGTGATGAAACTACTAGAATTACTAAACCCCGTGATAAAGATAAGACCAGACCTGTGGTAGGCATGCCTGTTATTTCTGTTAAAATAGGAGATCATTGTTATCATGGCTTATGTGATATGGGTGCTAGTGCTAGTGCAATACCTTATTCATTATACCAAGAAGTTATGCATGATATTCCACCTGCTGAGATGGAAGATATTGATGTCACAATCAAACTTGCCAATAGAGATACTATTTCACCAATGGGAATTGTTAGAGATGTTGAAGTCTTGTGTTGGAAAACTAAATATCCTGCTAATTTTCTTGTTCTTGGTTCCGCACAAGATAGCTTTTGTCCCATTATATTTGGTAGACCATTCTTAAATACTATTAATGCTACCATAGATTGCAAAAGAGATGTTGTTACTATCGGTTTAGATGATATGGCTCATGAATTTAATTTTTCTAAATTTAGTAGACAACACCATGAAGAAGAATTACCTAGTAAGGATGAAATTATTGGTCTTGCTTCTATTGTTGTACCTCCTAGTGATCCTTTAGAACAATACTTGCTAGACCATGAAAATGATATGTTTATGAATGAAAGAAGGGAATTAGATGAAGTATTCTTTAAAAAGGAACCTATTCTGAAAAACAATTTACCTATTGAAACCATAGGGGATCCTCCTCCACCCAAGGGTGATCCCGTGTTTGAGCATAAACCGTTACCTGATACTCTTAAATATGCTTATCTTGATGAGAAAAAGATATATCCTGTCATTATTAGTGCTAACCTTTCAGAGCATGAGGAAGAGAGATTATTGAAAACTCTGAAGAAGCACCGCGCTGCTATTGTGTACACTCTTGATGATCTTAAGGGCATTAGTCCCACTCTATGTCAACATAAAATTAATTAGGAAGAAGATGCTAAACCAGTTCATGATCATCAACGCCGGCTGAATCCTAAAACGAAAGAAGTGGTAAGAAAGGAGATACTAAAGCTCCTTGAGGCAGGTATAATTTATCCCGTTGCTGATAGTCAATGGGTAAGCCCTGTCCATTGTGTCCCTAAGAAGGGAGGTATTACTGTTGTTCCTAATGATAAAGATGAATTGATTCCTCAAAGAATTATTACAGGTTATAGGATGGTAATTGATTTCCGCAAATTAAATAAGGCTACTAAAAAGGATCATTACCCATTACCTTTTATTGATCAAATGATAGAAAGATTGTCCAAACATACACATTTTTGCTTTCTAGATGGTTATTCTGGTTTCTCTCAAATACCTGTGTCAGCCAAAGATCAATCAAAGACTACTTTTACATGCCCTTTTGGTACTTTTGCTTATAGACGTATGCCTTTTGGTTTATGTAATGCACGTGCTACCTTTCAAAGATGCATGATGGCTATATTCTCTAACTTTTATGAAAAGATTTGTGAGGTTTTCATGGACGACTTTTCCGTCTATGGATCTTCTTTTGATGATTGCTTGAGCAACCTTGATCGAGTTTTGCAGAGATGTGAAGAAACTAATCTTGTCTTGAATTGGGAAAAGTGCCACTTTATGGTGAATGAAGGTATTGTCTTGGGTCATAAAGTTTCTAAAGAGGTATTGAAGTTGATAAAGCCAAGGTTGGTGCTATAGAAAAGATGCCATGTCCCAAGGACATTAAAGATATAAGAAGTTTCCTTGGTCATGCCAGTTTTTATAGGTGGTTCATTAAGGACTCTGACTAATTTATTACAAAAGGATATACCATTTGTCTTTGATGATGATTGTGTATAAGCATTTGAAATACTTAAGAAAGCATTGATCTCTGCACCTATTGTTCACCCACCTGATTGGAATTTACCCTTTGAAATTATGTGTGATGCTAGTGATTGTGCTGTAGGTGTTGTTCTAGGACAAAGAGTTGATAAGAAACTAAATGTTATTCCATATGCTAGTAAAACTCTATACAATGCTCAAAGAAATTATGCTACTACCGAAAAAGAATTCTTAGTAGTTGTATTTGCTTGTGATAAGTTTAGACCTTATATTGTTGATTCTAAAGTAAGTATTCACACTGATCATGTTGCTATTAAATATCTTATGTAAAAGAAAGATGCTAAACCTAGACTTATTAGATGGGTTCTCTTGCTACAAGAATTTGATTTGCACATTGTTTATAGAAAAGGAGCTGAGAACCCCGTTGCAGACAACTTGTCTAGGTTAGAAAATGTGCTTGATGACCCACTACCTATTGATGATAGCTTTCATGATGAGCAATTAAATGTCATAAATGCTTCTCATACTGCTCCATGGTATGCTGATTATGCTAATTACATTGTTGCTAAGTTTATACCACCTAGTTTCACATACCAGCAAAAGAAAAAGTTCTTCTATGATTTGAGGCATAACTTTTGGGATGACCCACATCTTTATAAAGAAGGAGTAGATGGTGTTATTAGACGTTGTGTACGTGAGCATGAACAGGAACAGATCCTATGCAAGTGTCACTCCATAGCTTATGGAGGACACCATGCTGGAGATAGAACTGCACATAAGGTACTACAATCTGGTTTTTATTGGCCTACTCTCTTCAAGGATGCCCGTAAGTTTGTCTTATCTTGTGATGAATGTCAAAGAATTGGTAATATTAGTAGACGTCAAGAAATGCCTATGAATAATTCACTTGTTATTGAACCATTTTATGGTTGGGGCTTTGACTATATGGAAACCTTTCCATCCTCTAATGGATATACACATATTTTAGTTGTTGTTTATTATGTTACTAAGTGGGTAGAAGCTATTCCAACTAGTAGTGTTGATCATAACACTTCTATTAAAATGATTAAAGAGTTATTTTTCCAAGATTTGGAGTCCCTAGATATTTAATGACTGATGGTGGTTCACATTTTATTCATGGTGCTTTCCGTAAAATGCTTGCTAAATATGATGTTAATCATAGAATTGCATCTCCTTACCACCCTCAGTCTAGTGGTCAAGTAGAATTGAGTAATAGAGAACTCAAATTAATTTTGCAAAAGACTGTTAATAGGTTTAGAAAGAATTGGTCCAAGAAACTTGATAATGCATTATGGGCCTATAGAACTGCATATAAAAATCCTATGGGTATGTCTCCGTATAAAATGGTCTATGTAAAAGCATGTCACTTGCCTCTCGAACTAGAACACAAGGCTTATTGGGCTATTAAAGAACTTAATTATGATTTTAAACTTGCCGGTGAGAAGAGGTTATTTGATATTAGCTCACTTGATGAATGGAGAACCCAAGGCTACGAAAATGCCAAGTTCTTTAAAGAAAAAGTTAAAAAATGGCATGACAAAAGGATACGAAAACGTGAGTTTAATGTAGGTGACTATGTATTGTTATACAACTCTCATTTAAGATTTTTTGCGGGAAAACTTCTGTCTAAATGGGAAGGTCCTTACGTTGTCGAGGAGGTCAACCGTCCCGGTGCCATAAAAATCAACAACTTCGAAGGCACAAATCCGAAGGTGGTGAACAGTCAAAGAATCAAACACTATATCTTAGGTAATCCCATAAATGTTGAAACCAATGTTATTAAAACCGTAACCCCAGAGGAATACATAAGGAACACTTTCCGGAACGTTTCAGACTTCGAAAAAGAATAGGTATGTGGTACGGTAAGTAAACCGACTCCAAAACAGATTTTAAGGCAATATTTCTCCGTTTTGGAATATTTAGAAAAATAGAAAAATAAGAAGCAGTCCGGGAAGGACAAGAGGGATCCACGACGGTGGAGAGTGCGCCCTACCCTACTAGGCGCGCCCCCTACCTCGTGGGCACCTCGTGTGCTCTCCGGACACCATTTTCGTACACAACATATATTTTGGTCGGTAAAAATTCATCATATGTCATCTCCCTCCTCCTCCAACCATGAGGGCAACGATGCTTGGATAATGAAGATAGAGCTGAAGAGAGAAGAACCTATGGAGATCAACAAGGATGAAGGGATCAAGAAGTCCATGGAGGACCAAGTTCCGGCAACAGAAGACATCCTTCAACTGGATCACAATCTTCTTACCCCAACAGAAATTGAAGCTTTCAAGATGATTGAGGTAGCTCGTATACAAAATAAGTATCTCACACGTGAAAATATTTTGTTGAAGGAGCATATCATCGCACTCAAGGGCATTATCCGCATGTTAGAAGACCTCCTACGCTCGATGTGCGACTATCCATCATCAACAACTCCACCTTCTTCACCAACAAAGGAGACATAATCACATGGGTATGGGCACTCCACTTGGCAACTGCCAAGCTTGGGGGAGTGCCCCGGTATCGTATCACCATCACTTTTATCTTTACCGTTTTTCTTCGTTCGATCCTTTTGGTAATATCTTGATCTAGTAGAATAAAAGTTCTTAGTGTGATCTAGTGGTGAATTTTGCTTTATTATCCTTCTATGTAATCGAGTCCGTGAGCTATATAATAAAGATTAGTGTTGAGTCAAGGGCTTGATTATTTTGCCATGATCCTAAGTGAATAAAAGAAAAGAGAAAGAAATAAAAAGAAACAAAGAGATCATGTGAGTCTTATGGAGAGTAATGAGCTCACATAGAAAGAGTGTGATGAATAAAAGTTGTTGAGGGTTGACAAACACAGTTTTGGTCATCGTTGCAATTAATAGGAAGTAATAAAGAAAGAGAGGTCTTCACATATAAATATACAATCTTGGACTTCTTTTATGATTGTGAGCACTCATTAAAATATGACATGCTAAAAGAGTTGACATTGGACAAGGAAGAAAACGTAATGTGTTATGTTTTCTTACATCTGAGATGAATTATATTGTCTTGGATCTTCCAACGTGATTATCTTGCCTTTCCCCCTCATGCTAGCCAAATTCATTGCACCAAGTAGAGATACTACTTGTGCTTCCAAATAACCTCAAACCAGTCTTGCCATAAGAGTCCACCATATCTACCTATGGATTGAGTAAGATCCATTAAGTAAGTTGTCATCGGTGCAAGCAATAAAAATTGCTCTCTAAATATGTATGATTGATTGGTGTGGAAGAAATAAGCTTTATACGGTCGTGTGATATGGAAGTAATAAAAGCGACAGACTGCATAATAAAGGTCCATATCACAAGTGGCAATATAAAGTGACATTCTTTCGCATTAAGATTTTGTGCATCCAACCATAAAAAGCGCATGACAACCTCTGCTTCCCTCTGCGAAGGGCCTATCTTTTACTTGTCTCCTACATTGCATAAGAGTCATGGTGATTTTCACCCTTCCTTTTTACACATTATCCTTTGGCAAGCACAATATGTTGGAAAGATCCTAGTATATATGGCTAATTGGATGTGAGTTTTCATGAACTCTTACTATTGACATTACTCTTGAGGTAAAACGTTGGGAGGCAAAACTATAAGCCCCTATCTTTCTCTGTGTCCGATTAAAACTCCATACGCATAAGTATTGCGTGAGTGTCAGCAATTGTGAAAGATTATATGATAGTTGAGTATGTGGACTTGCTGAAAAGCTCTTATACATTGACTCTTTCCTATGTTATGATAAATTGCAATTGCTTCAATGATTGAGATTGTAGTTTGTTAGTTCTCAATGAAGTTTACGATTCATACTTGATATTGTGATTGAATTATTACTCTAGCATTAGAGATTATATGACAAAGAATTATATGAGTTGCTATTCTAAGAATGATCATGATGCCCTCATGTCCGTATTTTATTTTTATCGACACCTCTATCTCTAAACATGTGGACATATTTTTCGATTTCGGCTTTTCGCTTGAGGACAAGCGAGGTCTAAGCTTTGTGGAGTTGATACGTCCATTTTGCATCATGCTTTTATATCAATATTTAATGCATTATGGGCTGTTATTACACATTATGTCACAATATTTATGCCTATTCTCTCTTATTTTACAAGGTTTACATAAAGAGGGAGAATGCCGGCAGCTGGGATTCTGGGCTGGAAAAGGAGCAAATATTAGAGACCTATTCTGCACAGCTCCAAAAGTCCTGAAACTTCACGGAAGTTGTTTTCCAAATATATAAAAAATACTGAGAGCAAGAACTTCACCAGGGGGCCACACCCTGCCCACGAGGGTGGGGGCGCGCACTACCCCCCTGGGCGCGCCCCCTACCTCGTGGGCCCCCTGATAGCCCTCCGGTGACCATCTTATTCTATATGGAGCCTTTCGATGGGAAAAAAATCATAAGCCATCTTCTCGAACGACACTCCGCCGCAACGAGGCGGAACCTTGGCGGAACCAATCTAGGGCTCTGGCGGAGCTGTTCTGCCGGGGAAACTTCCCTCCCGGAGGGGGAAATCATCGCCATCGTCATCACCAACACTCCTCTCAATGGGAGAGGGCAATCTCCATCAACATCTTCATTAGCACCATCTCATCTCAAAACCCTAGTTCATCTTTTGTATCCAATTCTTGTCTCCAAGTCCGGGGTTGGTGATAGTAGGTTGCTAGTAGTGTTGATTACTCCTTGTAGTTGATGCTAGTTGGTTTAATTGGTGGAAGATCATATGTTCAGATCCTACATTCATATTAATACCCCTCTGATTATGAACATGTTATGCTTTGTGAGTAGTTACTTTTGTTCCTAAGGACATGGGAGAAGTCTTGCCATTAGTAGTCATGTGAATTTCGTATTCGTTCGATATTTTGATGAGATGTATGTTGTCTCTCTTCTAGTGGTGTTATGTGAACATCGACTACATGACACTTCACCATTATTTGGGCCTAGAGGAGGGCATTGGGAAGTAATAAGTAGATGATGGGTTGCTAGAGTGACAGAAACTTAAACCCTAGTTTATGCGTTGCTTTGTAAGCGGCTAATTTGGATCCATATGTTTCATGCTATGGTTAGGTTTACCTTAATACTTTTGTTGTAGTTGCGGATGCTTGCAATAGAGGTTAATCATAAGTGGGATGTTTGTCCAAGTAAGGGCAGTACCCAAGCACCGGTCCACCCACATACCAAATTATCAAAGTACCGAACACGAATCATATGAATGTGATGAAAACTAGCTTGACGATATTCCCATGTGTCCTCGGGAGCGCTTTAAATCATATAAGAGTTAGTCCAGGCTTGTCCTTTGCTACAAAAAGGATTGGGCCACCTTGCTGCACCTTATTTACTTTTGTTACTTGTTGCTCGTTACAAATTATCTTATCACAAAACTATTTGTTACCACTAATTTTAGTACTTGCAGAGAATACCTTGCTGGAAACCGCTTATCATTTCCTTCTGCTCCTCGTTGGGTTCGACACTCTTACTTATCGAAAGGACTACGATAGTTCCCCTATACTTGTGGGTCATCATGTAGGCAGGAGGGGAGATGTCGTGGATGAATTGTCATAGGTGGAGGCTGGAGGAGGTCGATGGTGGATGAACAGTAGCCCATGGAGGTAGTCGATGGTGGAGATGCACAATAGCCCGTGGAGTCCCGTTTTGCGGTACGCCACACCCCTCCCGATGAATAGGACCCCTGTTTCGACAATAGCGCTCCAACACAAGTCCATTTCCTTTGTTTTGTGGTACACCACACCCCTCCCAATCAACAGGACCTCGTTTCGACCGTAGGAGGTCCAAGAGAAGTCTGGTTCCTCCGTTTTGCGGTACGCCTGACCCCTCGTGATGAACAAGATCTCGTTTCGACCGTGGCTGGTCGAACAAAAGGCCGTTTCCTCCGTTCTGTGGTACACCAGGCCTCGTTTCAATCGGCTATTCCGTCCAAGCCGGTTGGCTCCCGATGCACATGACGCAGTTTCTCCATTCCGATCTAGCCGTTTGGCTGCCGATGAACAGGACGCTGTCACTGCCTCTCCATGTACACGAGCCCTGGCCATACGTATGCGCGAGTAGGCGTTCGAGACACCGCCCGTATGTACATATGTGGCCGTATTTACTTTCTCGTACCCTGGCTGTACTTACATGTACATGCTACGTGCGCACGTCTACTACGACACGTGCCCCTCCTTACTCGGCCACGGTTCATCGCTGCAGCCTGCAGACAGACTGGTCGACTAGTATGTACGTACACGTTCGTGACCAGAATGACAATGCTACGTATCCTTCGACTAGATGGGTTTCGACTGTTAGACACTTCCTTGCGTGCGAAGATGTAGCTGGTGGGTCCTAGCATTCAGGGGGGAAATGATTTTTCACAAAATACGGTGGCCAATCCGGTGGGTCCCTGCTGTCAGGTGGAGGAATCATTATTTTCCATGTAATAAGGAGGCACTTCCTTGCTACGGCCATGGACCCAGCTGTCAGCCTCTCCACGTATAGTAATCTTCCGATGGAAGTCATTTCTTGACCATATTGACCACGCCACGCCGAGAGCACCAAGGCGGTGGGCGGCGGCGAGGCCTAGGAAGGGGACGACACGGTGCTGAGGAAGATGCGGTAGTGGATGCCCACACGGAGAGGAGTACGAGGGTTCACTAGTTTAGTTGCGGTGTGAGGCTGTCGTCGCCGTAGAATAACATGGGGTGTGGGTGAGTAGAGGGATGGCCTGGCCAGCGGCGGGAGTAGTAGGGGGCGTTGAGGCCTCCGCAGTAGTACAACCGGCCACGGGAGGCAAGAGCAGGCAACACGACCGGCGCTGGTTTGGGCGGCTAGAGCAAGAAAACCAGAGGTTGAAGAAGGACTACGGCCGTTGGATGGACATCATATGGTCACTGGATCTAGAATTGTTCATTATTGACTAAGTTGGCAAAGCCCTCCGTCCTCGTCAACTTAGTAGGCCCACAAGTCATCCTACCACTATAGTGGTTACCAGCTAGCTGGGGGAGTATTCATTTTTTTGTTGACCACGCCACACCGAGCGCATCCAAGGTGGTGGACGAGGGCGAGGCCCCGAACAGCAACGAGCCGGAGATGGGAAGACGCTGGAGTGGAGCCGCAGACAGAGAGGTGTACGAGGGTTAACTGGTTCTGGTGCAGTGTGGCTCGGCAGTCGGTGGAAAAGAACAGGAGGTGTGGAGGGGTGGAGGGATGGCCTAGCCGACATTGGGGTAGCGCTTCACAGCGAAGCATGCTAAGCAGAGCTGCTAGCAGCAGGAGGCGGGAGCAGGTGGTCCCAGCGACGCTGGAGGAAGAATACGAGAGATTGAAGATGGATGCCGGTCGTTGGATGTAAATCCAATGACTAACGATGTTAGAATCATTTTTTTGACTAAGTTGACAACGACTTGCATTGGCTTCGACCTATTGGCCCACATTTCAGCCTCCAAAAATGTGGCACATATTCAACCCTTTTTTCATAGTTTATAGTCAATTTGATCTCTTTTTTTGAGAATTACAGTCCATTTGCTGGGTTGGGTGAACAAATAATGTAGCGCCCATGCGTCCCATTTGTTTAAAACTACAGCCCATTTTCACTTTCTCGAAGTACACGAATTTGCTGGGCTGGCTGAACAAATAATGTAGCATCAATGCGGCCCATTTATTTTTTTCCTAAAAAGTTACATGCCATTTGCACTTTCTCGAAATACACGATTTTGTTGGGCTGGTTCTAATTATAATGTTGGGTTGGGCGGAACAATGTTATAAAAAAATAAACAGGGGCTGAGCATTATGTTATAAATATATTTAAATAATAAGTGATTTATTATTACATTGGTCCTTAAATCTTACCAAGCTTTTGTACACAATCACCAGGATTTTTGTTGCCTTAATATACAAAAATCCAGGATTTATTGCTAAGAAATTATTTTTATAAGTTAATAAGATGTGGGATATTGTTTTCTTATATATGTAAGTAAATAAATTGGCTAGGGAGACCAAAAAGAAAAACGGTGATGTTTTGTAGATGCTTGGGGATGATCCGAATCCAACGGTGACGACTGCCCGGGTCGGGTCCGGGACAGCTTTCGGACGCGCGCGCGAGGAGGACCGTGGGCTGACGAGAGAGCTTAGGCTGGGCCTGGCGGTAGGTAGTGGACTATGTAGATGGTCTAAGGTGGAAAGAGAGGGAAAGCCCGGCAACAGTTTTCGGAGATCAAAAACGTCCGACGATAGACCGGCTATACATCCGCTATAAGTTAACCGTCGGGGTGTCAAACGGACTCCGAATGCGATGAAACTTGGCAGGCAGCCTATCTACACTATAATAAGACCGCACGCCAACTTTCATCCCATTCCGAGAACATATTTATGCCACATATAAAATAAAATTTTGGACGTGCCGTGGGCGCGTGCAATTGTGTCTGGGCTCAGGATGGACAACAAAAAGAACTGGGAGACCCGGATGGATAGAAGTTTTGAAACCATGATGATGCAATGCACATGATGACATGACAAGATGCAACACGCAAGTGAAAGACAAGGCAATAACAGTGAATAACTAGAAGACACCTGGCGGAACGGTCTCGGGGCGTCACAGCCCGTTATGACCTATCCAAATTAGGCCCAGTAGCGTCATCTGGGCCGTCCAATATGATTCTATCCCATTTTAAGTTCCGGCCCATGTATGCCCCATGACGTCTTTCGGCCCATATGAGGCCCTTTGTAACTCTTGGCCCATTTACGGCCCATGGTGAAACTGGCCCGTACTAAACAGTGTATCACTTTATACCCATTAACGGCCCATTACTCCATTGGGCTGTTTGCAGCCCATGTTATCTTTCGGCCTTCTCAGGGTCCATTTTTTCTTGGGCTCATTTCTAGCATTCGGTTACTTACGGCCCGTTACTGCCATTTTCTGCTTGTGGGCCAAATTCAGCCCGTGGTTATAGTCGGCCCGTTTGTGGCCCGTTAATACGTTGGGCTGTTTTCATAGCATCATGAAATACGGCCTATTAACGACGGCCCGTTTTGGTCGACCCTTGAACTGACGACTCCAACTTTAGCCCGTTTACGGCCATAATGCGGTTTGTTATTGGCCCATGTTTGGCCAATCGATCAGATGGCCCATCTAAGGCCCATTGATTATACGGACCGTAGAAGGCCCATTGTTCATATGGCCCGTAGAAGGCCCATTGTTTCTACGGACCGTAGAAGGCCCATTGTTTCTATGGCCCGTAGGAAACCGAGTGTCACTACAATAAATATGTAGCCCATGGCCTGTTAAAGGCGGGAAACAACTATAGGTTTAGACATGCTACTGGCCCAAGATGATTATAGTCCCATGTTTTGGCCCATATGAGTAACGGGCTGGCCTGAAGACCAACAACACTGAGAACCACTGAACCTTCCGGCCTAAATTACCGCATACCAACCAAAGAATAAACCTAGACTATACAACAAATAAATTACGGCATATTACATCCACTGGGAATCAAAGTTCGCTACCGGTGATAATAAAGTGCAACATGACCGCGGATTACATACACTGGGCATCAAAGGTCGCCACCAGTGCATATAAACGCGCCGACAAAAGAATATACAAAACAGAGAGCACTTCAGAAGGCACTAGACCTGGCAAGCTCGGGCCCCACAAGCAGCCGAACAAGCTGATGAGACCTCAGTTGTGTCAACAATAGATGCTTCATCCCAAGATGTATGGCACCATAGTGTGCAAGGCAGTCCCCTGACATCTTCATTACATATTTGACTTCAAGTCGGAGCTAAGCTGAAGCAAGCCTTTCCTATTTAAGTTGAGACTGAAGAAGTCGAACTAATTGAGGCAGCGACTGCAGAGAGGTTGTCTCACACCTGCTGGTGAGTAGCTTCAACTCACTGTCTTCATCAAGATAGGACCTTGGGGTCATCTCGCTGTCCTCAAGATGGTTTGTCTTACTGTCTTTCCTAAAGTTCTACCAGGCATAAGAGATACGACTCTGAAAGAGAAACAAGGAGACACATAACAGGTTTCACAATTATATAAGAAAATAAATGGATCTGTCCTGCATAAGGAACATGTTTTTACAACTACAATTTAAAACCGGTAGTTGTTGCAAACATCCAATCAGATGTAAACAGCAGTGGAGGAAATGATTACTATCCAAATAAATACTAGAACAAAGTTTGAAGGCTTGAGAAGGATGAACTTACATTACATGTTAACACGGGCTGGACAAAGCCCTTCTCCATGTTGATGGAAAGAAAATTCAACAAATTCCCGAAAGAAAATTCTTTATAAGTGATAACCCACAAGTATAGGGGATCGCAACAATTTTCGATAAGTAAGAGTGTCGAACCCAACGAGGAGCTAAAGGTAGAACAAATATTCCCTCAAGTTCTATCAACCACCGATACAACTCTACGCACGCTTGACGTTCGCTTTACCTAGAACAAGTAAGAAACTAGAAGTACTTTGTAGGTGTTGTTGGATAGGTTTGCAAGACAACAAGGAGTACATAATAAAAAGTAGGGGATGTTTAGATAAAGAAACAATAAAGTAAATATAGCGAGTGTGGAAAAGTGGTGGTAGGAGTTGCGAAATTGCCCCTAAGCAATTGACTACTTTACTAGACCGATAGCAAGTATTATGTGGGAGAGGCCACTGCTAGCATGTCATCCTTGACTTGGAATTCTATGCACTTATGATTGGAACTATTAGCAAGCATCCGCAACTACTAATGTTCATTAAGGTAAAACCGAACCATAGCATTAAGATATATTGGTCCCCCTTCGATCCCGTATGCATCAATTTCTATGCTAGGTTGAAGCTTCTGTCACTCTTGCCCTCCAATACATAGTCCTATCAACATACAAACTAACCCTAGGGTGTGATCCACGCGCGCAATCATATGATGGGCACCAAAGGACAGCAACATAACCATAAGAAAATTAAATCAATCATAGCAATTCATCAACCACCGATAGGACAACGAAAATCTACTCAGACATCATTGGATGGCAACACATCATTGGATAATAATATGAAGCATAAAGCACCATGTTCAAGTAGTGGGTACAGCAGGTTGCGGGAGAGTGGACCACTGTAGATAGAGGGGGGAAGGTCATGGAGATGTTGCTGAAGATGGTGGAGGTGTTGGTGTAGATCGCGGTGATGATGATGGCCCCCGGTGGCACTCCGGTGCCACCGGAAGCGAGGGGGAGAGAGCCCCCCTCCTTCTTATTCTTCCTTGACCTCCTCCCTAGATGGGAGAAGGGTTTCCCCTCTGGTCCATGGCCTCCATGGCACGGGAGGGGCAAGAGCCCCTCCAAGATTGGATCTGTCTCTATGTCTCTCTTTGTTTCTGCGTTCTCAGATTCTTCCCTTTCACCGTTTCTTATATTCCCGGAGATCCGTAACTCCGATTGGGCTGAAATTTTGACATGCTTTCTGTCCGGAAATTAGCTTTCTTGCGGCGAAAGAAGGGCACCAACCTCCTTACAGGGTGGCCACGAGGGTCAGGGGCGCGCCTGACACCCTGGGGCGCGCCCCCCTACCTCGTGGGCCCCTCGAGCATTGTCTCGCGTGGATTCTTCTTCCCAAAAATCATATATATTCCAAAAAAATTCTCTGTCAGTTTTTATTCCGTTTGGATTCTGTTTGATATGGATATTCTGTGAAACAAAAAACATGCAACAAATAGGAACTGGCACTGGGCACTGGATCAATATGTTAGTCCCAAAAATAGTATAAAAAGTTGCCAAAAGTATATGAAAGTTGAATAATATTGGCATGGAACAATCAAAAATTATAGATACGACGGAGACATATCAGCATCCCCAAGCTTAATTCCTGCTCGTCCTCGAGTAGGTAAATGATAAAAAAGATAATTTTTGATGTGGAATGCTACCTAGCATAATCCTGATCATATGTCTAATCAGGGCATGAATATTAAGACACGAGTGATTCAAAGCAATAGTATATCATTTGACATAAAAACAATAATACTTCAAGCCTATTAATAAAGCAATCATGTCTTTTCAAAATAAGATGGCCAAAGAAAGTTATCCCTACAAAATCATATAGTCTTGCTATGCTCCATCTCCACCACACAAAATATTCAAATCATGCACAACCCCGATGACAAGCCAAGCAATTGTTTCATACTTTTGACGTTCTCAAACCTTTTCAACTTTCACGCAATACATGAGCGTGAGCCATGGACATAGCACTATAGGTGGAATAGAATATGATGGTGGAGGAGACAAAAAGGAGAAGATAGTCTCACATCAACTAGGCGTATCAACGGGCTATGGAGATGCCCATTAATAGATATCAATGTGAGTGAGTAGGGATTGCCATGCAACGGATGCACTAGAGCTATAAGTGTATGAAAGCTCCAACTGAAACTAAGTGGGTGTGCATCCAACTTGCTTGCTCATGAACACCTCGGGCATTTGCGGAAGCCCATCATCGGAATATACAAGCCAAGTTCTATAATGAAAATTCCCACTAGTATAAGAAAGTGATAACTCAAGAGACTCTCTATATGAAGAACATGGTGCTATTTTGAAGCACAACTGTGGAAAAAGGATAGTAGCACTGCCCCTTCTCTCTTTTTCTCTCCTTTTTTTGTTTTTCTTATTTTTTTGGTGGGCTTCTTTGGCCTCTTTTTTTATTGGGGCTTCTTTGGCCTCTTTTATTTTTTCTGTAAAGTCCAAAGTCTCATCCCGACTTATGGGGGAATCATAGTCTCCATCATCCTTTCCTCACTGGGCAATGCTCTAATAATGATGATCATCACACTTTTATTTACTTACAACTCAATATTACAACTCAATGTCTATAACAAAGTATGACTCTATATGGATGCCTCCGGCGGTGTACTGGGATGTGCAATGATCATCACACTTTTATTGCAAAAATCTATTAGTCATCGAAACAAAGTACTAAACGCCTCTTTTTTTATTGGGGCTTCTTTGGCCTCTTTTATTTTTTTTGTAAAGTCCAAAGTCTCATCCCGACTTATGGGGGAATCATAGTCTCCATCATCCTTTCCTCACTGGGCAATGCTCTAATAATGATGATCATCACACTTTTATTTACTTACAACTCAATATTACAACTCAATGTCTATAACAAAGTATGACTCTATATGGATGCCTCCGGCGGTGTACTGGGATGTGCAATGATCATCACACTTTTATTGCAAAAATCTATTAGTCATCGAAACAAAGTACTAAACGCCTCTTTTTTTATTGGGGCTTCTTTGGCCTCTTTTATTTTTTTTGTAAAGTCCAAAGTCTCATCCCGACTTATGGGGGAATCATAGTCTCCATCATCCTTTCCTCACTGGGCAATGCTCTAATAATGATGATCATCACACTTTTATTTACTTACAACTCAATATTACAACTCAATGTCTATAACAAAGTATGACTCTATATGGATGCCTCCGGCGGTGTACTGGGATGTGCAATGATCTAGCGTAGCAATGACATCAAAAAAAGGACAAGCCATGAAAACATCATGCTAGCTATCTTACGATCATGCAAAGCAATGTGACAATGAATGCTCAAGTCATGAATATGATGATGATGGAAGTTGCATGGCAATATATCTCAGAATGGCTATGGAAATGCCATGATAGGTAGGTATGGTGGCTATTTTGAGGAAGGTATATGGTGGGTTTAAGGTACCGGAGAAAATTGCACGGTACTAGAGAGGCTAGCAATGGTGGAAGGGTGAGAGTGCGTATAATCCATGGACTCAACATTAGTCATAAAGAACTCACATACTTATTGCAAAAATCTATTAGTCATCGAAACAAAGTACTAAACGCATGCTCCTAAGGGGATAGATTGGTAGGAAAAGACCATCGCTCATTCCCGACCGCTACTCATAAGGAAGACAATCAATAAATACCTCATGCTCCGACTTCATCACATAACGGTTCACCATACGTGCATGCTACGGGAATCACAAACCTCAACACAAGTATTTCTACAATCCACAACTACCCACTAGTATGACTCTAATATCACCATCTTTATATCGCAAAACTATTGCAAGGAATCAAACATATCATATTTAGTGATCTACAAGTTTTATGTAGGATTTTATGACTAACCATGTGAATGACCAATTCCTGTCATCTCTCTAAATAGATATAAGTGAAGCAAGAGAGTTCCATTCTTTATACAAAATATATGCCCACGCTCTAAGAAAAAGAGCATTCTACAAATGGCGGTTGTCTAAGTGAAGAGAAACAGGCAATCCAAACTTCAAATGATATAAGTGAAGCACATGAAGCATTCTATAAAGCCATACTCAAAAGATGTAAGTGAAGTGTAATGAGCATTCTATAAATCAACCAAGGACTGTCTCATACCAGCATGGTGCATGAAAATAAAAATAAAAACCTAAATGCAAAAGACGCTCCAAGACTTGCACATATCGCATGAACAAAACGAATCCGAAAACATACCGATATTTGTTGAAGAAAGAGGGGATGCCTCCCCAGCATCCCCAAGCTTAGACGCTTGAGTCTCCTTAAATATTTACTTGGGGTCTCGAGCATCCCCAAGCTTGAGCTCTTGCCTCTCTTCCTTCTTATCACATCAAGACCTTCTCAATCATCGAACACTTCATCCACAAAAAACTTCAACAGAAAACTCGGTAAGATCCGTTAGTATAATAAAGAAAATCACTACTATAAGTACTGTTGCAGACCAATTCATATTTTTTTTGCATTGTGTCTACTGTAGTATAACTTTTTCATGGCTTAATCCACTGATATAAATTGATAGTTTCATCAAAACAAGCAAACTATGCATCAAAAACAGAATCTGTCTAAAACAGAACAGTCTGTAGCAATCTGAACATTCACCATACTTTTGATACTTGAAAAATTCTACCAAAATTAGGAAAAATAAACAATTTGTATAGGAAGATAGTGCAAAAAGAATCAGAGCCATTTGTTACATGAGCTCTCCCACTTCAACAGTGCTTGTCTTTCTCACTTTCACTTTCCTTTTTGAAAAATTTTGGGTTCCCCTCTTTATTTTTGTTGTTTTTAAACTATATGAAAGCACTCAACAGAAATAAATGACTCTCTAAAACTTCCGGGTTGTCTCCCTGGCAGCGCTTTCTTTAAAGCCATTAAGCCAGGCATAAAGTGCTCAAGTAATGAATCCACCCGGATCCCAAGGAATATCAAAGCCAATTTTAATTAACAATGATCTAGCATTTAGTAGTGAGCACAAAGTAACATATATCATGTAACAATGAATTCTAACTCTCTTCCTATGCATCGGCATGTCATAAAAGAACAATTCATGCACATCTAGTAAAGGCCAATGCATAGTATAAACAATTTCTTGCAATTTTACCATGTTGGAAACATAGAGAGGTGGAGATATAGTTCCTCTCTCATAATAATTGCAAGTAGGAGCAGCAAGGACATGCATATTATATCTATCAAAATCGTCATGTGCAACGGTAAAAGGCAACCCATCAATATAATCCTTAATAAGTGCAAACTTCTCCGATATAGTATAATCGGGAGAATTCAAAAAGATAATAGGACTATCATGCGTGGGTGCAATAGCAACAATTTCATGTTTAACATAAGGAACTATAGCAAGTTCATCTCCATAAGCATAATTCATATTGGCATCTTGGCCATAAGCATAGCAAGCATCATCAAAAAGGGATATTTCAAAAGAATCAACGGGATCATAGCAATTATCATAGCATTCATCCTTCGGTAAACACGAAGGGAAATTAAACAATGTATGAGTTGAAGAGTTACTCTCATTAGAAGGTGGGCACGGGTGATCAATCCGCTCTTCCTCCTTTTGTTCTTTGCTCTCCTCCTCATCTTTTTCATCCAATGAGCTCACAGTGTCATCAACTTCTTCTTCCATAGATTCCTGCAAAATATTAGTCTCTTCTTGGACAGCAGAGACTTTCTTAATAAGTGCATTAATTTCATAATTGTATTCATAATTCTCATAGCAATATTTGAGGATAGCTAAATTTTTAGATCTATAACAAGCATCATCAATATCATCAAACTCTTTAGACATAGATTCAATTTCATAAGCACCCATAAAAGCAACAAATTCTTCTATTTGTTCCACATCATAGTAATCATATATACCTCTAGCACAAGAAGCCAAGGTTTCATTATCATTAAATTTGCATGAAAAGGGGAGGTGCGGAGAATTCATCCTAGAGCAACAAGTATAATCATATTCCGAGCATAGTTGTCTAGCATACCACTTCAATATATAAATTTGATCCCATAATAGTTTCCCTTTTTGTGTCAAGCGATAATCCCAAAATTATTCACGTTGATCCAACGTTACTCCCATTACATAATTGAATGGGGTTTTCTCAGGATTATTAAAGTAGTACATAATATCTTTCACATAACCAGCATCAAGGGTTTTAGGAGGTTCCCCATCTCCATGAGTAGCAAGTACACCTAATTTTTTTGGTATTTCGTGTTCCATATCCATAACTAAAGATAAAGAACAACTAAGAACAGCAAATAAAAATTACTTAGTGATAACGCAAACAAGCACACACGAGAATATTCACCCCACACTACAGGAATCAGCTATTTTGCCGTCTGCCACGGCGGACGGCAAAGGCATGAACGGCGGACGGCAAAGGCCTTTGCCGTCAGCCGCAGACGGCAAAAGGCTCCGGCAAAGTAGGCTACGGTAAACAGCTACTTTGTCGTCTGCTTCCTGGCAGCTGACGGCAAAGGCCCTTTGCCGTCTGCGGCGGACGGCAATAATTGCACTGTCAGTCCGTTAAGTGGCTAACGGCAGGCCTTTGCCGTCCGCCGCTGACGGCAAAATTTCTAGTGTCTTTGCCGTCCGCCGTATGATGTCATCTACACGTCACTACATGGCAGGTTCTTTGCCGTCTGCCACTGATGGCAAAGTGCAGGTTCTTTGCTGTCTGCCACTGATGGCAAAGTCTTTGTCGTCTGCCACTGTAGGCAAACTGACCAAATGGGTCAGCTCCTAGGAAGCACAGCTGGATGCCACGTGTCTTCTTTGCCGTCCACTGATGGTCATGCTATTGCTCCCCGGCAACAGCGCCAGAAAAAGGTCTTGATAACCCACAAGTATAGGGGATCGCAACAATTTTCGATAAGTAAGAGTGTCGAACCCAACGAGGAGCTAAAGGTAGAACAAATATTCCCTCAAGTTCTATCAACCACTGATACAACTCTACGCACGCTTGACGTTCGCTTTACCTAGAACAAGTAAGAAACTAGAAGTACTTTGTAGGTGTTGTTGGATAGGTTTGCAAGATAACAAGGAGTACATAAATAAAAAGTAGGGGATGTTTAGATAAAGAAACAATAAAGTAAATATAGCGAGTGTGGAAAAGTGGTGGTAGGAGTTGCGAAATTGCCCCTAAGCAATTGACTACTTTACTAGACCGATAGCAAGTATTATGTGGGAGAGGCCACTGCTAGCATGTCATCCCTGACTTGGAATTCTATGCACTTATGATTGGAACTATTAGCAAGCATCCGCAACTACTAATGTTCATTAAGGTAAAACCGAACCATAGCATTAAGATATATTGGTCCCCCTTCAATCCCGTATGCATCAATTTCTATGCTAGGTTGAAGCTTCTGTCACTCTTGCCCTCCAATACATAGTCCTATCAACATACAAACTAACCCTAGGGTGTGATCCACGCGCGCAATCATATGATGGGCACCAAAGGACAGCAACATAACCACAAGCAAATTAAATCAATCATAGCAATTCATCAACCACTGATAGGATAACGAAAATCTACTCAGACATCATAGGAAGGCAACACATCATTTGATAATAATATGAAGCATAAAGCACCATGTTCAAGTAGAGGGTACATCGGGTTGCGGGAGAGTGGACTGCTATAGATAGAGGGGGGAAGGTGATGGACATGTTGGTGAAGATGGCGGAGGTGTTGGTGTAGATTGCGGTGATGATGATGGCCCCCGGTGCCACCGGAAGCGAGGGGGAGATAGCCCCCCTCCTTCTTCTTCTTCCTTAACCTCCTCCCTAGATGGGAGAAGGGTTTCCCCTCTGGTCCATGGCCTCCATGGCACGGGAGGGGCGAGAGCCCCTCCGAGATTGGATCTGTCTCCCTATCTCTCTCTGTTTCTGCGCTCTCAGATTCTTCCCTTTCACCGTTTCTTATATTCCCGAAGATCCGTAACTCCGATTGGGCTGAAATTTTGACACGATCTCTATCCGGAAATTAGCTTTCTTGTAGCAAAGAAGGGCACCAACCACCTTATGGGGTGGCCACGAGGGTCAGGGGCGCTCCCCCTACCTCGTGGGCCCCTCGAGCATCGTCTCGCGTGGATTCTTCTTCCCAAAAATCATATATATTCCAAAAAAAATCTCCGTCAGTTTTTTTTCCGTCTGGACTCTGTTTGATATGGATATTCTGCGAAATAAAAACATGCAACAAATAGGAACTGGCACTGGGCACTGGATCAATATGTTAGTCCAAAAATAGTATAAAAAGTTGCCAAAAGTATATGAAAGTTGAATAATATTGCCATGGAACAATCAAAAATTATAGATACGACGGAGACGTATCAATAAGCATTGCCATTATTCTACATTTTTCAAACTGTAAATATAGATCAAATATTATTGGAAGAAATAGAGGATTATGAAGCTGAGGTGCAGACTGATGATACATAATCAAATAGCAATTAATTAAGTACAGCGTTACAAGGCAAAGGGTACTGACAAGAGGAATGCAGACATCAACGTGTGCAGTGGCATTGGCTTTATACAACATTTTGGTAAGAGTAAATGTAGAAATGATAATTTGGAGAAAGTGGAGGGCGGGGCAGACAACATGCAGAGTAATGCTAGACAATCAACTATCTCGCGATGCATGTACAGTAATACCACCACCGTCCGTTATTAGTTGTCACTCAAATGGATGTATCTAGCACTATTAAGTTCTAAATACATCCAATTGATCAACAATTAATTCGATACAGATGGAGTACATGACAACATGTACTTACATGAGCAATCCAAAACTTCATAACCATTATGTTAATTCTACATTTATCTAAGAGTAAATATAGATCTTATAATTTCAAGCAAAGGGAGGATAAAGAAGCGAACATTTACAGTGATGCTACATAATCGAATAGCAATGAGTGTAAGTATGCTAACAAAGGGCAAGAGGTACTGACAAGAGCAATGCAGAGCACAGTATTGTCGTGAGATCCTATGATCCTTTGAGCATGGAGATTCATCTGAATTAGTAGTTAAGGCACATGCAGAATTTATGAGTTCAAATTTTGAATTGATATCATAGACAATACCTGGCGCTGGGCTGCCAACAGTTCTAATACGGGTTTGGCCACTAGAGTAGGGGTAAAGTCTATTATAGTTGGGCCTGTGTTTTCTGTGGTTGCTGATCTATCTGATTTAATAGGTATCACTACCTTTTCCAAATACCTAGTTTTTACTCCTCGAGGATCTTCAATCACCCTCTTCCTTTTGGACATCTATTATGAAAGAACAACATTTGACTGGAAAAATATAGTATGACGACACATGGAATAGGTACAGAAAATGGATAGGTATGGCATATACTCAAATATGATGCTTAAACTAAGCAGATTGTGTAACAAAGTAGAAGTAATGCAAGAGGTCAGATGCAAAATATGTGCGACCAATACAACCTTGCCAAGTTAGAGAATGCACCTTGGTGGGTGAATAAGATAGGCCATCCTCCACCATGCAATGTTTGTTAGCCAGTGGATTGTTCCACAATATTCCTCTCGTGCACCCATTCTCATATTCATTTTGATAATGTTCAATACCTGACATGCATGAAAACATAAAAACAAGTGAGATTATCTTTGTAATGCAGAAGTGATTCTAATCCAATACTTCCTCCCTGTAAACCCCTTTGTGCTATCTCTGCAATTCTTCTAAGAGGTGCCATGCATGCTGTAATTTGGTGTGTCCATTAATATAATGTGGCCTACTACTCAAAATATGAGAGCTCTGGAAGTGATGATACTTTGCAGATGACAACTTCAACATATAGTAAAGAAGAACAAGTCGACCTGACCTGGCAGATTCAAAATATACTTAGGGAGAATAACTCGACCTGACCAGTCGACCACAAGAGAAGAGGATCATCGTAAAGAAGAGCAGAAGAGCAAGCAGATTGAAGATATTACAAGTCTTCCTATACAATGTTGGTTGGCCACCCATGATGAACCAGAGCGCACAGAGAAATACTATTCCTTCTGGTCTTTCCATATGTGGCTCACATGCATTTCAAAACTAAAGTAGGAACATTTAGCTGACCAATTAAACATCTCTTGGTTTTACTAATATCAGCATAATATCATATTTGAATTTGTACAACTAAGCTTGTTTAGCTCGATGGGTGGAGCAATGCTATTACGACACGAACCACATATGCTGATCGTGGTTATCATAAAATGGGGGAACCGTAAGCATGATGAGTATAGTGTTAACCATGGCAGTGGGATGGCAGATCCAAAGCTGCAAACCGCACAAAGGGTAGTTAGCAACCGATATTTGCTGTGAAATAACAACTAAGATTTGGTATGGACAAGAAAGTACAGTCAACAAGTGACAAAGAAATGCAATTCTGCTATATATCTATATGTCGCGACATGCATTTGGAAACTCAAGTGGGACGTTTAGCTAACCAATTAAATGTGTCTGCTAACTAATATTAGTATCATATAAGAATCATATTTGAACAACTATGCTTTGGAATTTTGAGTGTTGTGTTGTTTAGCTTGAAGGGTGGAGTAATGCTAGTATGACAGAAAGCACCTATGCAGATCATAGTAGAGTAGATAAAAGGGGAAAACCGTAAGCATCAAGAGTAAAATCGGGAAAGTGGAACTAGCTGGACCAGTGGGTGGCACACATTCTTTTCGAAACGAATATAGGAACATTAGGTAACCAATTAAACATTCTCTGTTTTAATAATATGAGCATCATATCAGATTCGTATTTCAACACATAAGCTTTGGAATTATGAGTGTCATGTTGTTTCGCTTCATGGGTTGAGGTCTTGAGGAGCAGTGCTAGCACGTAACGAAGCAGTGAAGCACCTACGATGATGGTAGTGAATATAAAGGGGGCAGACCATAAGCTTTACAAGTATAGTGACCGTGACATGGCGGATCTGAAGGTGCAAACCGGACAAAGCTACTTCGCAACCAATGTTTGCATTCAACTAGCCACTACAATTTGGTACGGACAAGAAAAGTATAGTAAACAATTTAAGATCTATTTTCTAGGGGACATCAATAACTTAAGCACATATGGAAGAGTACCACCTCCCTTGCGACGCCGTGTAGGCCCCTGCTGATACGTTGTGGGTGCTGCGGGTGCGATGGCTGTCGGCGGCAGGGAAGAAGACTTTAGATGGCAGACGGCCGGGTTGGGGGATAAATCATGTTGCCGTAGACGAGGCGGTCGTAGGAGCGGCAACGACAAAGTGGACGATGGCGCTGATGAAGCGAGACGACGCGATGAAAGGATCCTGGTCTGACGCCGTGGATGAGAGACATCCATCTCTTGCAGTGGACGACAGGGTAGGGGTAGCGGCTCCGGCACGGTGGAGGATGGGGTGGCGGACGGAGGAGTCTAGCCGCAGTGGGGAGGTTGTCGTGGCGCCGATGGTTTATGAATGGGGAAATGGAGGGGGAGGGGGATCTCAAACTTTGGGACGCGCTTGTCGGAAATGTGGGAAAGTTACGAACTTATCCCCCGTTTAAAATTTCAGACATCACGTCGGTTGGGGATAGGACGGTAATCTCGCATCTCCCAAATATTTGCCGGTAACGATTTCGGGCGAGGAGATGGTGTTTTGCCGCCCACGCTTGGCGCCCATGTTGTATGAATGGGGCTGACAGGTAAGGTGGTTGTGTCACGTCTGAGGGAAGTTACACATCTGCCCCTATTTAAAATATTAACCTACATCGATTTCGGATGAGGAGTGTTTGTTTTGCCGCCAACCGTGGATGAATGGGGAAACGGAGGGAGAGACACCTGTCTTTCGGACGAGCTTGAATCAAATGTGTTTTGCCGCCCATGTTTGGTGCTCACCGTGTCTGAATGGGCTCAGAGGCCGTCGTGTCGCGTCTGATTGAAGTTACTAGTCTACCCTTATTAACAGCAGTGTAAGTCCGGTCGATAAGGATGTCAAGTGTCAGGGGTAGACAGTAATTTCCATCTCGCAAACACTTGCTTCGGGCTGCCCACAAATAATAGTGGGTGTTTAGCCCTTCATTCAAAACTTGGGAGAATTAGCATTCACGTTTTCCCTGGGCCCTGGCAGCTAAATCCAAATCCAAATTTTATTCGATTACGAATATCCACAAATAATTCTACGTTTTGTTATTTATTTCTACAAAACCACAACAAAGATTTATTCCACCTTTATATATGATTATGATTTAGAAATGTCGTGATCTTTGCATTCAGTAGGTTGGATAGACTTTGAGTCAAACAGTTATTTCAGCTAATACAATATGCTCACATGAAAAACAATTCACCTTATGTCAATCATACAAGTATTGAGGATTACCTTGCCTAAAAAATTCGGATCATTACAACACATGGACAACATAGGGGGTCTTACAACATAATCCATTCAGAGACATGACACAACATGCAAGTACAATAATCTAATGACAATTTCAACTGCTATCTAAAGAAGAACTAGGATTACCATGGGCTTCAGATAGCAGAACCAGCAGGACCTCCTCCGTCTTCAAATGCAACATTCTTACTTCCTCCACTTCTTGGGTTGCTTGCATAATGCGTGCAGCTAATTGCATAATTTCCAGCTTCAAGATCGAGATTACCTCATTCATGGCAGCCACACCATCTCTTTCTGCCTCTAGTAGAGCCTCAAGAACTATAATATCTATGCTTACATGGATCTCCGGCGGTGTTACCTCTGAACTTCTACCATCTGGTAACATGGATGGCGCACTGCTTCCACAAATAGATTCTGGGGTTGTACATTGTGTCCTAGTGTGAACGCCATCCTAAAAGGTTTCCACTGGACATAAGTAAGAGATAGTTATCGCATGATCCAGGTAGTAAGCTTACATTGTAAACTACATACGAATTATTGCCGAGCATGGCAAGCTATATTTAAATGGTTCAAAGTAGCATCAACTGAAAAGAAATTAAAATGGCAAGATGAAACTAGGGATGTAAGTGGCGAATAAACAACATCCGCCAGTCCCATCTAGTTGGTTTTTACTATATCCCTGGTTCATTGTCCTCAAAAAACAAAAACTCTTTTGAACTATCATACCACTAGTGGACTTTAATCGGGATTAAACGGGACCCAGTTGACATCCCTAGTTGAAAGGGAGTGTACAACCGCTATATTTAAGTTGCCAAGGCATCTAAGTAGTTGAAACAATCTGAGAAAGCACTTAACAGTGTGGCCTCATATAAACCACGAAGACAGTCTTGTGATGAAGTTCAGAGGAAAGTTAAGGACTCAAATGAACTAGGCATGCATTTCTTTATGATAGTACAGCAGGCACTGCTGACATATTGGCCAACTCAGGTATAGCGTAACAAGTAACAAACAAGCATTGGAATCAAGCAATACAACAAAGCATACAACTGCACTATTTGTTATTCTGTAGGATTATAGGTTGAGGGCACAAGCCAAGAAAGCAGCCCACACGCATTACATTTCACATGTACTAAAACACACTGGCTTACCATATGTTGCTGTGAAGCCTCGCTGCTATTGCAATATTCTTTGAAGATATCGTCATCATCCCATGGTTGCAAATCTACTTGTTGTAGTTTATTCTACACCCTCTATTTAGGTAAAATTAATTGATCATCAATGGTTCATCTAAACTAATGAAAGAAGGGTGTGTGCATACACGACAATATATCTGCTTCCCTCTATTTTATGCTTGTTCGAGGTGCCAGCCCCAAAAGAACAAATATTTTGCTTGATGGGGTTGGCAGCTCCATAATTAATAGAAGCATCATATTAGTCATGCAGCTTGGGAAGATCAAGAACACACAAAAAAGTAATGAACAGAGGCTCATAGTAGTGATGTAATACCTAGCATTAGAAAATGTTGGGTAAAACGAACAAAAACCAGCGGAACCACATGCTAGTTTGCTGATGTGTAATTAAGCATAGAGAACATGAAGGAGTCTGATGTAACCAATAGGTGGCATCAGAACAACACCATTATCATAAATATAGCATGCAAGAAGTAAAATTGTAGGAAGTGATATCTAGGAAATACAGTAATACTTAGGACAAAACTAAAGCATATTAACTATATGTGCACTGGTATGTAATTTAGCACATGTAACATGTTCATTGCTAGAAGAATTTCCCTACAGGTGCAAGCAGAATAACGCGTCTCATGAAAAACTGAATGATGCCCTAAAGAAATTCAAAGGTGCGGTGCTTATGCTAAGAAAGTGAACGTATGCGCCGGCCGTTGGATAATAGTACCTGATTCTCGGCGGCGTATGGGTATCGTTGGCATACTTGATAGCTAAGGATCATCAATGGTGCTCGTGTTGCGGTTGAGTTTGGGTCGGCTGTCGCCATCGCTGAAGCGGCTCCGGTGCTACGGTTGCAGCGCCTATCAACATACAAGAAAGCTCATCTGTGGTAAGTGAACAGTTGCATGATAAAGAGAAAAACCGAAGGAGTACAGATCGAAATAACCTGATGAGGCTGTGGCGTCGGTAAACCAGGGCCGGTGGAGTTGAATATGGCGTCCGTGGAGCAGGTCCAGTGCAGTGGACGAAGGCTTCGGCGGGCGCGTTGTACAATGCTTTCGGTGAGGCGGATCTGTTGCGGCGGACGAGGGCTTGTATGAAGGGCCGGCGAAGGGACGGACGAGGGAGTCAGTGAATGGCCTACACTGTGGTGGACAAGGGCGCCGGTTAAGAAGATTCGGTGCACTAGACCATGATGGCGGTCAAGGAGATCTGGAACGGTGTATAAGCCAGTCGCTGAAGCGGCTCCGGTGAAGTGGTGAGTTGTCAGTTGGGGGTTCCAAGGTGCGGAAGGTCGATCCGTCGGGGTGTGAGGTTCACCGCTGCGACAGAGGACTAGATTCGGCGGCTTGCCGGGGTGGGGGGGGTGGGGGGGGGGAAGGGGAGGGGCTCTGGGCAAGAATGTTGGGGGCAAAGAGGGGAAAACAATGGAGTTACCAAAGCAGCCCTTTTCCGTTCATGTGGCAGGGGTAAGACAGGAATATCGTAGGGCTAAACTTTCGGGCGCGGGATATTTCGATGTGAGCGGGAAGTTTGAAAGCTTTTGGTGCCTGAAATTATATTCTGCTCTTGTACGGCCGACTATGATATCATGGCCGAGAATTTGTTTGTTTTGCACACAAAAAAGTGCAAGTTTTGAAAATCAATGTCTCCAACTCGAAACTTAGATTGTCCATTCAATTCAAATATCGATCATTGAGCTACTACAAGCAAATACCATCATATGTTCCAATTCAAATGAAATTCCAAATGTGTTTATCCTAAATATGATGACAAAAGCAAAAATGTGTATGTTGTTACAGCCCTAGAATTTGTTTGTAATTAGTTGCATTTGAGAGCATCATGCATCATGTCTAAATTCTGAAAGTTAAATTGAGGTTAGTTGAAACCCTGAGAAGTCACTTCAGAAATAATCAACATTAAAATCTTTTCGAATGGGTCCAAGAAAATGTTCATGTGTCTCTTTGAAAATATTGGCCAGAACTAAAATTCAAACCAATATTTTCAGGAGCTCATAAATATTTATTTTGGGCATTTGGAATTAATTCAATATTTATTTGCATCGGATTTATATTTGATATATTTCAAATATGATCCAATAATTCTGGAAATTGTTGTGGGGCTTTATATTAATGTCACTAGTCCATACAACAATTTACAGAAGCTCAAAAAATGATTTGGGTTAAAAATCAAATCAAAACAGAGTTACAGAAAAATAGAAAACAGAAAGAATTAGAAAAGGAGGGAGAGAGAGAGAAAACCACCTGGGCTTCTACCTTAGCTTACCTTAGCGGCCTGCTACTGTAGCTAGCCGACCCAGCCCACCTGGTGCTGCCAGTCGTCGTCCACCTCGCGCCAGGAGGACGCGAGCGCGTGCCCGACGTGCGCACGCCACCTCCTGCTTCCACTGCGACGCCTCGGCCCTTCTAGCATCACCACGCGACCCTCCTCGGTCCCCTGTCACTTTCCACTCTCTCCCTGGAGCTCCTCCCCTCCTCTATCTCTCGGCCCCAAGCGAGACCGAGAACCGCCGTCGCCACCGTTCGACGTAGTCACAGCCACCGCCACCCCCTCGCTCCTTTGACGTCCCCATGGGCTCCGCCTCCATCATCTATGCCTCCTCGATGAGCCAAGCAACCGGAGACGAGCTGTATCGCCGCCATCGACATCATCTTCAAGCTCCAGCACCGTCGATCGCCGTCTCCACTCCGTCGTTCCCAGAGCCACCCCCGAGCTGACGAGTACTTCAGGCGACACGCTGTGAGCTACTGGTCGTTTCCCCCATCCTCCCCTGCTCTATTTCTTCCTCTAGCCTCATCATCGCCTGTGAAACCAAGGCCGCCGTCCGGCATGGCCGGCGAGCCCGCGCTCCAGAGCCTCTCCTGCTCCTGACATGCTCCTGGCGCCTCCAGGAGGCCGCCTAGCCACTCCGTTTGCTTGCTCAAGCGCTGCAGCCGCAACCCCGCACTCACCCGAACTCCGGCACCGCCGCGAGCTCCGTCCACCCCACGGCCTCCCACCTGCTCTGTTAGATGCACGCGAGCGCCAGCCACCCTCAGCACCCATCCGCGCATCGAATGGACGCTAGAGCAGCGATTCCGGCGTGCCCCCGCCGTCGGCTGTGGTCGTCGCCGGCCATGCTTCGGCTAGTGTCGACGTGGCCGTCATTAGACGCTAACCCCGCCACCTAAGCAACCCTAATAGCCACTGACAGCGGGCCCTACTACAGGGTCAAACCCAGTCAACATTGGGTTTGACCGGGTTTAGTCCTTGTGTCACTGACGTGCGGGCCCGTCTTTGTTAATCTTTAGTTAGATTTAGATTAGTGCTAATTAACCCTGACAGTTAGTTTAGACACTGGCCAGTGGGCCGAGGCCCTAATTAACCTAGATTAGTACTAACGTAACACTAAGTACTCTGTTAGTTAGTTGTTACACTGACATGTGGGTCCCAGCCGTCAGGTTTGACCTGGGCTGGTGCCTTTGACCTGCTGACGTCACCCTGACGTCATGTTGACACAATAACACTTTTTTGGATTTTTTTTCTTTCACAGGAAATTCCAGAAAATGTTTTAAACTTCTAAAAATCATATAAAATCAACCGTAGCTCAGAATGAAATAAATTATATATGAAAAATGAACAAAAAAATCCAATCTTTCCATCTGTACTAGTTTCATGCATGTTAGAACACTTCAACCTTGCTGTTTAGGTGAATCAAGTTAATGGAATAATATGACTTCATAAAATGGGTTTGCATTTGAATCTTCGGTTCAAATGGACTCATTTCAATATATTCTAGTTTGCATGAGCCCAAAACACATTCATATAGCCATGTCACAGCATGCATCATATTGTTGCATATCGTCATGTGTTGATTGTGTTCTTTCTCAGTTACCAGTGTTTGTCCCCCCTCAGTAGACGTTGATCCAACGATGAATTCGATGACACCGTTGAAGAGCTATACTATCTTCAGAAGTGCCAAGAAAGAAAAACCCCCTTTTACATTCCGATACAATCCCACTCTCTCTCTCTCTCCTGCTCTCTTTTACTGCATTAGGACAACAACATTTCTACTGTTACATGTTGCGGTAGTTGAACCCCTTTCCCCTGCATGACCTGTCATTGCGACAGTAAATAGATGAAACCCACTAGCATGAGTAGGAATTGTTTGAGCCCTGATGTGCCTACTCATCCACGCTTGTTGTCATGCCCGCTACTGCTTAGAGTTGAGTCAGGTCTGATTCATTGGGGATGAATTGGAATGTGGTGAACATGTCCTACTGTTGAGAGCTAAGTGTGTGAACACGATTTGGTAAAGGTAGTGGTGAGAGGCCATGTAGGAGTACATGGTGGGTTGTCTCATTGCAGCCGTCCTCAGGAACTGAGTTCTATGTTTGTGATCCATGAACAGTTACTACCACACATTGGGCTCTGGGCGCTCCAAGCTCTCTCGACTTATTAATCAACCTGATCTCTGACCAGGAGTTGCAACTAGTTTTTGGTGTTTGTAGGTAGTGTTAGTAGTCTACCAAGTGGCACCCGATACAGGTGGGCTTGGGACAAACTAGGCACAGTGGCACGGTGTACCAAGTGGCACCCGGATGGTGGGCTTGGGAACCCTGCACACATTGTTTGGGGCCGTGAGCGACACCCCAGTCGGATCTCCTTGCGGATGGAACCCGAATAGGCGATAAACCTGGACTAGAGACTTGTTGGTTAGTCAGGTCGTGGTCGACTCCCTCGCCAGGCTTCCGCTTGAGGGTGTGTGAAGAAGTACACAAGTGTACATGGTGGTAAGTGGCGAGAGCGTGTGTGAAGAAGTACACCCCTGCAGGATTATCATTATCTATTCGAATAGCCGGATTCCTCGGATATGGAAACTTGGACCCCTTGCATAGTTCATAGACAAGTGAAAGTGGATACTCTAAAATGCGCAAGATAAGTGTGAGTGCTACGGATGGCATTCTCGTAGGGAGACGGGAGCGAATCCATAGTGATGTATTGATATGGTGAATATGTGGACTCGTGTGCGCCACCTCAGAAGAGTTACTTGCAGTCGTAGTTCAGGATAGCCACCGAGTCAAAGCTGGCTTGGTGCAGTTAAACTCCACTACCCCTTTGTTGATACAGATGCATATGTAGTTAGTTCTGATGTAAGTCTTGTTGGGTACATTTGTACTCACGTTTGCTTAATTTATGTTTTGCAGAGAGACTTCAGTCTCGCTAGTAGTTCCACGTGGACTTCGACGTTTAGCTTGTTACCTCAGCTACGTTCTTGTACCCTTGGGAGGGTCTTGTAGTTAGTCAGGCTTCCGAGCCTTCTTCATTTGTAGTTGTCTGTACTCAGACAAGTTAAGCTTCCTCATGTGCTTGTTGCTTGTATGCTCTGTATGTTGGGTCATGAGACCCATGTTTGTAATACTTGGCTCCTCGGAGTCTAATGAATAAATACTTGAGTCATAGAGTTATGTTGTGATGCCATGTTGTATTTACACATATCGAGCATATTGTGGGTATGATTGAAATGCTTGGTATGTGTGGGATCCGACAACCTAGTTGTTCATCCTTGGTAGCCTCTCTTATGGGGAAATGTAGTCTTGTGCTTCCATGAGCCATAGTAGTCTGCTACAGCCCGGTTCACTGGGTCCTGCTAGCCCAGCACTACTGCTCCGGAACACTTGACTGGCCGGCATGTGATTCACTTTGTTCCTATGTCTGTCCCCTTGGGGAAATGTCACGCGGTGACATCCGGAGTCCTTCCTAGCCTGCTACAGCCCGGTTCACCGGAGTCCTGTTAGCCCAGTGCTACAACCCAGATTCGCACGCTGCTGACCGACATGATCGATGTTGATTCATGTATGCCTGTCCCCGTAAGTTAGTGCCACTTTGGGTTCACGACTAGTCATGTCGGCCCGGGTTCTCTGTCATATGGATGCTAGCGACACTATCATATACATGAGCCAAAAGGCGCAAACAGTCCCGGGCCATGGTAAGGCGACACCCGTGGGAATACCGTGCGTGAGGCCGCAAAGTGATATGAGGTGTTACCGGCTAGATCGATGTGACTTAGAATCGGGGTCCTGACAGTGTATGAATAATGTGGATGATTATAAAGTTTGAACATGCTCGTATGTGTATATCTCTAGGTTTGATATATGAATTTGAAATCACGAAATCCTGGCTTAAAATGTACCTCTGTTTAAATGAATTACAAAAGCTAATGACGGAGTCGAATTCCAAAGTTCCAATCTTAGGTTTGTAATTCTGGTACATCAAAGTATATCACGCATGTTCAAAAGTATCATTATCTCATAGTCCAAACTGTGAAATAAATAGATCAACCTTGAGGGCACACACTATTGACCATGTATATCTCAATTACGCTAAAGTGCCTCAAATATAGACACCTCATTCTTTATCTGAAGCCAACCCCCCCCTCCCCCGTGTCGCCCCACCATACACAGAGAAGTCGTTCTCTCCCCCAAACACCAGCACACGAGCAAATTAACACCCCTCTCTCTTCTAAACTCCGGACCCCAATATAGGTCTCTATCACTTTGCCTATTGGGCATGCACACATATCTTCCCCAACTCTCTAGCTAGGTCTCCCGGCATCTTTCTTTCCCAAGCACACGCACTATGTAGAGTGTATCTTTCCCATATACACAAAACGTCCCCCCCAAACGTCTATCTACCTAGTTATGTGGTTCTCACGCACTCACCTCACACACCACCCCCACTGCAAAACAAGCACACTTTGTCTCCTTGTGCACCACTCTCCTCTTTCTATCTCCCACATGTGGAACTGCCCCAGCTCCTCCCTGTATACATATATGTCGTGACTCTTTCCATAGCTCCCTAATGTATCATCATTCTCGATCTCGCACATTGTTCTCTACACCATCTATTATAGATCTCTCATGAAGTCCCTATCACACACACGATGACCCGCTTCCATTGCGTCTCCGTACATAGGCCAATTTCAAACAACATCAACATTATCCCCCTATCTATACGCCATTTATGGACTCAAACACCCCCTCTCTTTCTCTCTCTCTCTCTCTCTCTCCGTCGCTAGCTCTCTCTCTCTCTCTCTCATACCCCTCTCCCTCACACAATCGATGTCTCTTCCAAATAGTCTGCTCCCCCCGCCCGCACCCATGCTATCCCGCTACTACACATGTCACACCATTCCCCATTCCCTTATACTAGGTTTACATCATTAGTGGTCTCTCTACTCCACATACACACACTCCCTCTCACACACAAACACGCGCACAAACAGACACATACACGCACAAACACCCATTAATCTGGATCCTCATCTCTCCCCATGTTGGCATGTGTATCTCGCACAATCACTCTCTAATTATGTATATGTGTCTCCATGTTAGACAACACAATGCCCCATGTACATGTCTCTCTCTATCCTCCACACACATAGACACAAAGAATCTGTTATCATTGCCTTAGTCTCTAGACATATCACACACACACACTGTCTCTCTCTCTCACACACAAACACGCTCAACAAGGGTTTCCCCGTGAATAACTTACCGTCTATTCATCAACAGTCGTAGCAATACGGCGAACACGAGACGTGAAAAAGAATAAATCTACACATGCTTAGACCACCTAGTATGACTACTAGGACTAGAGAAAGCCAAAAAGTGTGCCGCTGTCACACCCTCCTTATCGGCGATGGGAAAACCTTTGTTTCACACAACCGAGAAGTCATTGTGCTAAGGCCTCACATGTTGAGGCATTGAATAGAATGTAGATGCTAGTTTACGGAAACAAGTATCGATAATATGTTTCTATCTCCATACTTATATTTCTTCTCTTATAAAAAACCGAGTTGGTGATGATGGTACGCATGCCATCTTGCAATATAGACCGTCCGATCTATATCTGACTGATGGAAATTAAACTAAAAGATACCTGCACCCCTCTCCACATATGCAGACAAGGCCTTCCCTCATTCATCCTTATCTCCAACAACCTCATTGTTGAGCAATTAAGAAAGGAAGCCTCTAGAACAAACTGGCCTGGTGGCCGCTGCAGGCGTCGTCAATCCCCATGCCTCCGCTCAGTCCGATCACCAATCACCACCACGCCCCACTCCTCTTCACCTTACATCCTATTTCTTGAGATATAATTAGTTTTTACACATGGGATTACTCCCGCATAGGTCAATCACAACGAGTGTTTCTACAAAAAATGCATCTTGATGTTCCGTGCAATGCACGAATCTTGCTAGTACTCCTACAGAAGACTAAGTTGGTGATGATGGTGTGTCTGCCTTCCTTCGTTTGTGACCATTAGATCTACATCTAACGACTGTGAGGTAAGTTGTTGCCTTTTCTCACAAACATCCCACTTGTCTACCAATTTTCAGAAAAACCCATAATTAGTATCTTAAAACCAACCACATCCCTCCCTGACCTCACCAGAACAGCCCAAGGAATATATTCTAATTGAAACATAATATATCTCTAGTGATATATGTATATCTAAATGAGAGTGTTTTGTATCAAGTTTGTGAATAAGTATTATTCTAATTATGATTCGTTACAACGCACATGAACATTGTTAGTATTTCCAACCATGCAAATGTTTTCCCTAGTATTCCATAGTTTTGAGTTTTCCATCAAGATATTAGTCACTCATGGTTGATATTTACTTTCAATCATGTACACATATGCACTATGTAACTAGACTTGCTTATTGGGTTCCAAAGCTTAACTTTCACCCCGACTTACAATTTGTAGAGTATTTAACAAAAAACTACCACTTTCAACCAGCCCTAGGAAGAATCTATTGTAAAAAAAATAGCAAAAACATACCCAAAATTTCTTAATCCATGCCAAAAACTACTACCTAACGATTAGGTTAGTTTAAACCCATTTATGACAAGGTTGGCCACACGTCCGTGCTAACGAGGCAGCTTAAACCAACACATTTTGTTTGATCGCTGACACGAGGGACCCACATCTGACCTTCTATCCTGTTATTCCCCCTCAAATCATTATTTTTTCTGAACATTACTTCAAACAGTATTGATGCATGTTCGTCGGTGGCGCCGGTGATGATCGAGTTGGACGCCGCTCCGCCGGACGGGCCGGACGCCGCGTTGGCCTCCACACGGGTTGGCAGGCTGGCCCGAGCATGACTCACGAGTGAGCAAGCTGCCGCGCTGGCCTTCGCTCGAGCCAGATAGCTGGCCTTAGCGCGGCGTGCGCGAGCAAGCCGCCGCACCGCCGTGCCAATCTAGCTAGCAAACCTTGCAGACAAGCAGCTGGATGGAGCTATCTTGGCTAGCTAGCGGCCGCGAGCGTCGGACGGAGCTGGCATCCGGGCTGCCGCAAGATGGAGTCCGCACTGCCAGCGGTTTTGATCTCGCCTTCTGCCGGCGGCGGTAGCTGCGTCCCATGGCCGAGGATGACTAGGTGGACGGGCCGGAGGTAGGAGGTCACTCGGGGATTTTTGTGCAGGACATGTAGGTCCCACAAGTCATGACACCCGGTCGAATAGAAGGCGTTGACTTAATGGGCGACATGGGCCCTATTTGGATACTCTAAGTCAGAGGTGAGATTCTAACCCCGAACTAACTCTTACCAAAGTGGTATTTGGATGGCAGGGTTAGATTGACAACAAATGTATCCAAATAGGGCCATTGGGTTGAAACGTTCCTACAACATCACTTTGTAGAGTAGTCGTTTCTTGGTAGGGCTGGTTGGTAAGAGCATGTACAATGGTTGATAAGCTAGTCTTATTTTAAGTCTGCCACGTATGCAAGTGGTAGTAGTTCCTGGGCATTATTAGTGGTTTCTTGCATTATTAGGGGTTTCTTGTAAGGAACAATGTACTACTAGCGACAAAAGGCGATTCTAGGTTGCATTGTACTCCAACGAGTACTACTAGTGGTCGCGGAAGTGTATACCTCGTTTTGTGGGTTCGATCCCGGCCGAATGCACGGCTGCCTTTTTTTAAAATAGTAACTTCGCTGCGAGCCAATATTTTACATGGGTAGTTTGAGTTTTGAAGTCAAATGGACGTGCGGCACCACAATCTGGGTGCATTGGATAGCCTAACAATGTGAATGGGTTATCCATCCCAGCATCTCGTGGCTCGCGTGCTCGCCCTAGCCGCACCTCGCTTGGAGCTTCCTCATCAGCTAGTAGCATATTTAAACTAGCGCCTCCTAATTAAGCCCGAGGAGCCGGAAAAGCCTGGCGGGGCATTGGGAACTATGCAATATGGCTCTGTACGTAAAGTGCTCTACTACTACTCTGTAGCTTGTGGCGTTGCACGCATGGACTTCACTCCATTATCGGCTCTACTATAAAAGAAATTCCTATTGACGTGTTTTTTTTGAAATAGAGGGAAAAGCTTTGCTTCATCTCATTCATAAAGAAGTAAATACTAACAAAGTTCGACGAGATCCATTACACCTCCACAAATGGAAGCGAAAAGCCTAGTCTGGCTGTATCAAATAACTCAAATGTTCTGCCCCCGCAGTAACCGTCGCTGATAAACATGCTGCTAGTGTGTGCGTGAGAGGAGTGGCTAAGTAGGCCAGCTACGTGAGAGGAGCGACTGAATAGGGCACCGAGAGTACCAACTAGGCCACTATGCAGGTGTACTTTCCCTGCATTCATAGTACAGTGATGGTTCTAGAGAACACTACGTAGTACACTCCACTTCTAACTATAGCTCCTTGGCCCTGAGATTCAAGAGTTCAAAACTGGTGCACTATACTAGAAGTACAGTACATTGCACTACTAGTTGAGAAAGTAGTACTAGTACTGCTACAGTACGAGTACGTACACCTTCGTCACATATTGTAAGACATTTTTTGACACTAGTTGGTGTGTACAAAAATAGCAAAAACGTACCCAAAATTTCTCAATCCACGCCAAAAACTACTAGCTAGTGCCAAAAATTTCTTACTAGTGCTATTATTTGCAGTATAATGCAATCCCATAACATCCCATAATTCTAGTACTAGTAGTAAATAATAGCCTCACCCCTTCGCTAAGGAACGATCTACAGTTGGAAGGGACGAAGCCCTGCGGTTACTACGCTCTTATCTCCTCCTCGCCAATTCCCCTCCCCCCGAAGAGAAGGCAGTTCGTCGTTGCTCCCATGGATTCGCCAGGCGGTTCTCCTCCTCGTCGGGGCTGGGAGACCTTGGACGACGATCCTTTGGGAGAAATCGCACGCCACTCCGACATCCTCACCACCGCAAGACTCGGTACTTCCTGCACCAACTTTTTCAAGATGATGCTTAAAAAGGCTTGGGAAAAGGCCATGCTTGTTGGTCTTCCATGCGTCCTCGAGGAGAAAGTTCTTCTATGGGACAATCCTTCGAATAGTCCACCGCTCCCTAGCCATGATTGCATGTTGACTCCGCTAGAGTTGCCGATGTTGAGAGGTAGTCGGATTTTGTCCGATGAGCAGGTCAGTAATGGAGTTTGATCATGTAGTACTTAGTTATTCCATTTCCATCCAGTAATTTCTCCACTCCCCACCGTCTTATATATAGGTTTGGGTCAGTGCCAATGAAGATTGGCTTGCATACCTCCGTCCGGATACCACCATCATTATGCACAACATCCACAGCAGTGCGGCCGTTCGGGTAGACCCCTTCTCCACCATTGGGATCGGCCTTCCGGACTGGCTGGGCTTGAATACGGATGATGGTGCCTACATGAGATTGAAGAAGATAGCAATTGCGGACCCGCTGACAAATCGACGCGGCTACCATGATTGCTATCTCATCGCAGTGTTCGACATAAGGATTGCCATCAATGCAAGAGGCAGTAACGGCAGAGGCTGGCGCAAGTTGGTGGCGGCAGATTTGTACCCCTACACGTTTGAAGACGCTGTGCGCCATCTAGGCCGCATCTTCGCGGTGACAATCCAAGGGACTTGTTTCATCTGGTTGCCATCCTACGGTACGGGAGATTACAAATGTAATGCATAAACTATCATTTTCATCCCTAACGGTACTCCATGATTTTTCAGGGACCAGTCATCCCGCGCTCAAAATAAGATCGCCGATCCTGGATGTGCATTTGCATCTGCAAATTCGGTCAAACCTGGAACCTTGTAGCTGACTTTGGCATACTGGGATCAACTATCCACTACTAGGAAAAGAGCTATAGATGAAATTGACACTAATGGCGCACCAGACATGTGGTGCGCCACTACTATATACTAATGGCGCACCATGTGTTGGTGCGCCATTAGTGTCCAAATACTAATGGCGCACCACATCCACGGTGCGCCATTAGTAAAAAAATTCAAATTTTTTTTCAATTTTTTTTCAAAACTAGTAATGGCGCACCAGGGGATAGTGCGCCATTACCTAGTAATGGCGCACCACATCCACGGTGCGCCACTAATAATTTTTTTTTCAATTTTTTTATATTTTTTGAAAACTAGTAATGGCGCACCGTGGGAGTGGTGCGCCATTACTAGTTGAACTAGTAATGGCGCACCACTCCCACGGTGCGCCATTACTAACTTGGCCCAGAAATTTCCTCGCATGGACCACCACCCCCCCCTTGGACCGCCTTTTCAGTTTAAAAAATAAAAGAAAATGATGAAAATGTCAAAAAATAAAAGAAAATAAGTTCTCCATGTGATATGTGGTCTAGTTGTTGGGAAAATTTACAAATATGAATTTCGAGTTTATTTGCAAAATCTCTCTGGAATTTGTAAAATGGGCATAACTTTTGCATACGAACTCAGATTAAAAAGTTTTCTATATGAAAAATTATCTACTCGAAAAGTTACATCCGAATTTAATTGGGGAAACCCCGTTAAACATTTTCAAAATCCTCAAAAACCTAACAGAAAAAGTTACGGGGCTTTTAAGATCTGGAGGCAAAAAAATTCAAAAAAATTCAAACTTACTGGACTTTTCAGGATTTTTTTTCAAAATATGATACGTAACATGAATGGAAGTTTGAAATATTTTTTGAAAATTTCATCACACTCATGAACATGAACAAAGTCCTAAACATCAACAAGGTTTAATAGGATTGATATGCTAGATATATCAACAAGTGCCTGTGAAGTGACTGGTGTTATGGTTGGATAGAACTCTGAAGTTAAGCGTGCTTGGGCTGGAGTAGTGTGAGGATGGGTGACCTTTTGGGAAGTTTGACCACGAAGTGTGATTTTACCTGAGATTAAGCATATTGACCCGAGCTTAAGCCATAGTGACCCGAGATTAAGAAAAAAAATTGATTTTTTTTTAAAATTGGAAAAAAATTATTACTAATGGCGCACTTCTATGTGGCGCGCCATTACTAAGTCAGATAGTAATGGCGCACCTCTAGGCATACTAATGGCGCACTGCAGGTGCGCCATTAGTATCTGGTATACTAATGGCGCACCAATGGTGCGCCATTAGTAAAAAATACTAGTGGCGTGGTACTAGTGGCGCACCGGTAGTGCGCCATTAGTAGGCAAAACTGGTGCGCCACTAGTAGGCCTTTTCCTAGTAGTGATCTTAGCAGTGGTTACCCATGGTACCACTGATGTGCAACATGGTCACACAATCTACCACGATCAGACCGTCACTATATACCCAGGCATTCCATTTTTTAACCCTCTCGCCTTCTCTTTCATTGTTGTACTAGTACTCTACTTACATACTAGTGGGAGTACTTTTTACCTCTGAGGATGCATATAGCTAGCTAGGCCCTTGAAGACTTGAACGCACTAGCTGCCACCATTTTTGTTTTTCCATGTCTTACTATCTCATCCATGTAGCCAAGAGTGGCTATATATAACAAGATGGTTATTTTACTTCCTCCATACCGGAGTAGTACTATTTGCTGCAAAGTATTACTGACTGCCATATTTGAGCACAACATTATTATGCATGGACCTTGACTATGTACATCACCATGTGTCCATATCTGAGATGCCGCATGTACCAGATGAACAGCGCCGAGTTCGACCCCCATGATGCTACGTGGGTGCCGAGGAACACTCTTGGAGAGTACTCGCTTTTCATTGGGGATAAGTACCCCATTCTAAAGAGGATGCCACCTTCCGTGCACAACACGGAAGGCCTGCCGTTCATGAAGCATGGTTGTGTCTTCAGTGCGCACCGCCGGATGAACGACATGCTGAGACACGCTATCCCTGATTTATGCCGCTTCAGCTTGGATGAGTCTCCATCGTGTGGAACCGGACTAGAATGCTGCGAGTATGATTCCCGTTTCCCACCGCTATGGATCATGCTGTCGGGACCCCGATTCTACGTCACACCGATCTAGCATGTAACACCTCATATCACTTTGCGGCCTCACGCATGGTATCCCCACGGGTGTCGCCTTACCATGGCCCGGGACCGTTTGCGCCTTTTGGCTCATGTATATGATAGTGTAGCTAGCATCCATATGACAGAGAACCCGGGCCGACATGGCTAGTCGTGAACCTAAAGCGGCACAGACCTATGGAGACAGGCATAGATGAATCACATCGAGCAGGTCAGTCAGCAGCGTATGAATCCGGGCTGTAGCACTGGGCTAACAGGACTCCGGAAGTCACTGCGTGACATTTCCCCGAAGGGACAGACATAGGAACGAAGTGGAACACATGCCGGCCAGTCAAGTGTTCTGAGAAGTAGTGCTGGGCTAGCAGGACTCCGGTGAACCGGGCCGTAGCGGACTACTATGGCTCAAGGAAGCACTAGACTACATTTCCCCATAAGAGAGGCTGCCAAGGATAAACAACTAGATTGTCGGATCCAACACATAGCAATACACGTCACACGTACGCATAACATGCACGTATGTGCTGTACAACATGGCATCACAACATAACGCAACTCATATAGATAAAGGCCCAGAAGAGCCACATAGCATTAAATACAAACAGGGGTCACATGACCAATCATTCCGAGCATACAAGCAACAGAAGCAAAAGGCCGAGAAGCCTGACTATCTACAAGTCCCTCCAAGGTACAAGATCGTAGATGAGGTAACAAGCTACTCGTCGAAGTCCAAGCGGTACTACTAGTGAGACAGATGGCTCACCTGCAAAACATAAATAAAGCAAATGTGAGCACAAAGGTACTCAGCAAGACCTACATCAGTTCCTATCATACATGCATTTGTATCAAGAAGGTAATGTGGGGTTTAGTTGCAGCAAGCCAGCTTTGACTTAGTGGCTATCCTGTTCTACGACAATGAGAAACTTCTTTGAGGTGAGGCAGTGCACACGAGTCCACTAATCACCACATCAATACACTACTATGGATTCATCCCCGTCTCTCCTACGAGAAGGCCATCCATAGCACTCACACTTGTCTTGAGCATTTTAGAGTATCCACTTTAAGTTGTCTATGTACCACGTAAGCATCCAACAAGTCCATAACCGAGGACACGGCTATTCGAATAGATCATGATAACCCTGCAGGGGTGTACTTCTTCACACATGCTCTCACCACTTATCACCATATACACGTCATGTATCTCGGCAACCTTCAAGCAGAAGCCTGGCGAGGGTGTCGGCCACGACCTGACTAACCACGCAAGACTCTAGTCCAGGTTTATCGCCTATTTGGGTTCCATCCGCAAGGAGATCCGGCCGGGGTGTCGCTCACGGCCCCAAACGATGTCTGCAGGGTTCCCAAGCCCACCATCCGGGTGCCACTTGGTACACCGTGCCACCTGTGCCTAGTTTGTCCCGAGCCCACCCTGCCGGGTGGCACTCGGTAGAAAAAATAGCACTACCTACAAACACCAGAAACTATTTGCAACTCCTGGACAGAGTTCAAGGCGGTTAATAAGCCGAGAGAGCCTGGAGCGCTCGGAGCCCAATGTGTGGTACTAGCTAGTCATTGGACAACTTACATAGAACTCAGTTCTTAAGGACGGTCCCAATGAGACAACCCACCATGTACTCCTACATGGCCTCTCACCGCTACCTTTACCAAATCGTGTTCACACGGTTAACTCTCAGCACCAGAACATATCATAACACTCCAATTCATTCCCGATGAATCAGACCTGACACAACTCTAAGCAATAGCAGGCATGGCATGGTAGGAACACAACATGGCTCAAACAACTCCTACACATGCTAGTGGGTTTTAACTATTTACTGTGGCAATGACATGTCATGCAGAGGAATGGGTTCAACTACCGCAGCATAAAGTAGCGGTTGAATCGTCATTGTCCTCATGCAATAAATGAGAGCAGGAGCGAGAGAGTAGGATTGTATCGGAATGAACAAGGGGGGTTGCTTGCCTCGTAGATCAACAAGGGGGGGGGGGCACTGCTCCACTGATAGGTGCTCCCGAACACTTTCCGGAGCAGGACCTATCGAGAAGGAACGGTGTCGAAAATCAAACACAAGTATACGCAACAATATGATGCATGATCATGGCATGAATATGTGATGTTGTTTGAGTTAAAGCACATAGCATTTATTTGGTTGAAGTCCATTTGAGCCAAGGGTTCAAATACAACTCCAAATTAAGCTCTTAAATACGCCATAGTGTGTTTTCATACATACAACATGTATAGGTTGGTTTGTCATGCATGAAAATGGTACAGATGGATAGATTGAATTTTTCTAATCATTTTTCATATATAAATTATTTCAATCTGAGCTACGGTTGAATTTCTATGAATTTTTGAAGTTTATATCATTTTCTAGAATTTCCTAATTTATTTTAATAACAGAAAATGATATATTGCGTCAGCATGACAGCAGCATTGCGTCAGCAGGTCAAAGGCACTGACCAACTCAAACCTGACATGTGGGGTCCACACGCCAGTGTCATAGTTAGTTAACAGAGTTAATTAGATATTAAACTAATCCTAACAGAAACATTAGCAGGGCCAGGCCCCACCTGTCATTGACCCTGGGTAGTGAAATCACAGGTCAACTGGTGGGTAGTCAAACCCCAGACCAAAAGGACGGCGGAGAGCACTGGCGCGTAGCCCGTGCTCTCCCGCATCTAATGGGGTAGATAGGAGGAGGAGGGGTGTCCGGAGCGAGGCTCACAGCGGCGGCCGGAGCACGGGTTCGGGCGGAATCGAGCTACGGGGTATGGCAGGGGCTGTGGAGGGCCTCTACGGCCTCGTGGTGTCACCAGGAGCAAGGTGACACGCGCGGGAGCGGCTGGCTCAGCCTCTGGCCACGGTGGTGCCATGGCCAGCGGCGAGGAGCTCGCGGGCGCGGTGGTTGAGCTAGCTAGACGGGGCAAACAAGCACGGGGAGGAGGGGCAAATGAAGTAGAGCTCACAGCGGATCTAGCGGAGGCGTCAGCGAGCTCGGGGAAGCGCTGGTGCGGCCGGAGCATCGTCGGCGATCTCGGGCAGCCGGTGGCGAAGACGATGGCGGCGATGGAGGCCGTCCGGAGGTGCGTGGCTCGACGAGGAGGTAGCCGGCGATGTGGCGGAGGTTCTGAGCATGACGGGGAGGCGAGGCCGTGGCGGTGGGCGCGGCAACGGCGTGCGGCGGCGATGGAGCCACTCGGTGCGTGCGAGGGAGAGAGAGCAGAGGAGGGGATGGGGACGAGAGAGAGCGAGAGAGAGACGGCGGGGGGTAGCGTGGCGACGCCAGAGGTGTCCAGGCCGTCGAGGGGATGAGGCAGGCCGGCAGGAGGTGGCCGGCGCGTGCACGCGCGCGTCGGGCACACTCGCACCGTCCTCCTAGCAGGAGGTAGCCGATGACTTGGCCTGGGCCAATAGTGTTGGGCCGGCACAGGTAAGGCCCATGTGAGTCATTCTCTCTCTATTTTTTATTTTGTTTTTGTTTTCTATTTTCTGACATTTGTTTTGATTTGATAAAAAATACCAAATCATTTTATTTAATTCTGACAATTTTTGCAGGGCCTAAGGGATTATTCCAAAACTCCTCACCAAAATTCAGAATTATTGGACAATATTTCATATATATATAAATATTTATCCAACGCAAATAATTACTAGATTAACTCCAAATGTCCAAAATAAATATTTATGAGTTCCTTAAAATATTGGTTTGATTTTTACCTCTGTCCAATATTTTCAGAGAGTAACATGAACATGTTCTTGGACCTTTTTGGAGAAAGTTTTATCTGGATTATTTCGAGAAATGATTCTGAGGGTTTAACAAATCCCCATTTCAAATTTAAAGGGAATTTAAACATGATGCACAAATGGCTAGCTGGTCTAGGTCATACCAGAACTAGGGATGTGACAACTCGCCCCCACTCGGAAGAATCTCATCCCGGGATTCAGGAGTCAGCGGAAAGAAAGTGGGGTACTCAAGTCGAAGACGGTCTTCACGCTCCCAAGTAGCTTCTCTCTCGGAATGATGAGACCACTGAACCTTGAGAAACTTGATGTTATGACATCAGGTGACACGCTCTGCTTGATCAAGGATGCAGACAGGGTACTATCGATAAGTGAGGTTATCTTGGAGATCAAGTGTTTCGTGGTCCACTCGCGGATGGGATCCAAGAAGCAACGCCTGAGTTGAGAGACGTGGAAGACATCATGAACTCGAGAAAGATGTGGTGGTAGTTCCAACTGGTAGGAAACCTCTCCTCGTTTAGCGAGAATGAGAAAGGGACTAATGTAACGAGGAGCCAACTTGCCCTTGATACCGAATCGATGGGTACCCTTCAAAGGGGTAACCCGAAGGTAAGCTTTGTCGCCAATTTCATAAGCCACTTCCTTATGACTACGGTCATACTGGCTCTTTTGACGCGATTGGGCTGTTTTCAAATTCTCACGAATGATGCGAACTTGCTCTTCTGCCTCCTGGATCATATCCGGTCCAAAGAATTGTCTTTCACCAGTTTCTGACCAGTTCAAAGGTGTTCGACATCTTCGTCCATACAGAACCACAAAAGGAGCTTTCTTGATGCTGGATTGGTAGCTATTGTTATAAGCAAACTCGGCGAAGGGAAGACACTTCTCCCAATCCATACCGAATGAGATAACACAAGCCCTAAGCATGTCTTCGAGAATTTGGTTGACCCTTTCCACCTGACCACTTGATTAAGGGTGGAAAGCAGTACTAAAGGAAAGATGGGTGCCCATGGCAGTTTGGAAACTCTCACAGAAATGAGAAGTGAAAAGACTACCACGGTCTGAATTGATCTCTAGTGGAACACCATGAAGTGACACTATTCGAGAAATATATAAGTCAGCGAGCTGACTAGCAGTGATACTCTCTCGAACAGGTAGGAAGTGAGCCACTTTGGAAACACGATCAATGACTACGAAGATAGTATTATTCCCTCTCTTGGTCCTGGGAAAGCCGGTGATGAAGTCCATACCAACTTTATCCCATTTCCACTCAGGAATAGCTAAAGGTTGAAGGGTGCCAGCAGGTCTCTGATGCTCTGCCTTCACGCGACGACAAACGTCACAATTAGCAATAAATTGAGCAATTTCTGTCTTCATCCTAGTCCACCAGAACCTCTGGCGTAGGTCCTGATACATCTTAGTACTACCGGGATGAATCGTGAGAGGAGATTCATGCGCCTCCTTAAGGATTAATTGTCGAAGATGTTGATTCTTGGGAACCGCCAAGCGACTCTCAAAGAAAACAACACCACGATCATCTATAGAGAAACTACCACCAACTCCTTTGTTGATGTTTCTCTTGATCCGGGAAATTCCCATATCCTGCTTCTGAGCAGAGATGATCTGATCCACAAGAGTAGGTTTTGCCACCAAGGTAGAAAGGAATCCATGAGGAGCAATGTGAAGGTTAAGTTTACATAATTCCTCATGGAGAAGTGGTTGGCCCTGCTGCAACATGAGATTGTTGCAATAGGACTTATGACTTAGCGCATCAGCCATGACATTCCCCTTGCCTGGGGTGTAGGTAATCCCTAAGTCGTAACCTGAGATCAACTCCAACCAACGTCTTTGCCTAAGGTTCAAATCTGGTTGGGTGAAGATATACTTGAGACTCTGGTGGTCGGTGTAAATCTCGCAACTTTACCGAGAAGGTAATGTCGCCATGTCTTAAGTGCATAGACCACGGCTGCAAGCTCTAGATCATGTGTAGGATAATTCTCCTCATGTGGATGCAACTGTCGAGATGCATAGGCAATCACATGGCGATCTTGCATAAGAATGCAACCTAGTCCCTGTCGTGAGGCGTCATAGTAGATAACAAAGTCCTTAGTGAAATCCGGTGGCACAAGTATGGGAGCAGAAGTCAGGCGTCTTTTCAGTTCCTAAAAACTGTGCTCACACTATGGGGACCGCTCAAACTTTTTATCTTTCTGAAGAAGTTCCGTGAGAGGTTTGGCCACTTTGGAGAAGTTCTCAACGAAGCGGCGACAATAACTGGCTAGACCAAGGAAACTCCTAAGTTGCTTAACTGTTTCAGGTGGAGTCCAATCAAGAACGGCCTGAACTCTCTCGGGATTGACGGCAATGCCCTTACCAGATATCACGTGGCCTAGGTAGGTCACTTCTGCCAACCAAAATTCGCACTTGGAGAACTTGGCAGAAAGACGGTGCTCTCTGAGTTTTCCTAGCACAAGTCTAAGATGTTCGGCATGCTCTTCCTCGTTCTTCGAGTAAATAAGGATATCATCGAGGTAAACCACGACGAACTTATCTAAGTACTCCATGAAGATCGAGTTCATCAAGCGGAGAATGTAGCTGGAGCATTAGTTAGACCGAAGGACATGACGGTGTACTCATACTGGCCATAACGAGTGACAAAAGCCGTCTTAGGAATGTCCCCATTTCTGATCTTGATTTGGTGGTAGCCTAACCTCAAATCCATCTTGGAAAAAACTGAGGATCCAGCGAGCTGATCATACAAATCGTTGATCCTAGGGAGCGTATACTTGTTCTTTGTCGTGACCAAATTAACGGGACGATAATCTACAACCATCCGGTCTGTACCATCCTTCTTCTTGACAAAGAGGATGGGGCAAGCCCAGGGAGAAGAACTAGGACGGATGAAACCCTTTTGCAAGGATTCATCGAGTTGTTTCTTAAGCTCGGCTAGTTCTAAGGGTGCCATCTTGTAAGGTCTCCTAGAGATTGGAGCGGTTCCTGGGATAAGATCTATGACAAATTCTACATCTCTGTCAGGTGGAATGCCTGGCAGTTCCTCTGGAAAGACATCCGGAAAGTCACGGACTACCGGGATATCTTCAAGGTCTGGAAGAGGGTTGGCATTAAGAGAATAGAGCTGACGCTTTGCAACTCTGGTGGAGACAACGACTATCTTGCCAGATGGATGTGTGAGCTGAACAGACCTGGTGTAACAATCAATCTTGGCATAATGAGCTTTCATCCAGTCCATACCCAAGATGATGTTAATATCTGTAGACTTGAGGGCTATAAGTGATGCAAGGAATACAAGTCTGTCGACAAGGATTTCATTACCATGGCTTACACTAGAAGTTTGTCATTTGGATCCAGGAGTTTGAATTACTAGTGCAGAGGGCATATCACAAAAGGATATGTTGTGCAAGCTGGCATAACTTTCGGAAATGAAGGAATGAGATGCTCCGGTATCATACAGAACCGAAGCTAGATGACAGTTGGCAAGGAGTGTACCAAGAACGACATCCGGATCATCATGAGCGTCTTTAGCTGAGACGTGATGCACACATCCACGTTCAGTGGGAGCTGACTTGACACAAATCATCTTGCGCGATGGCTTACCACGGCCAACCGACTTCTCAGGCTGGGGTGGAGCATAGTTGGTTTGAGAGCAGTCACGTGCATAGTGTCTTGGCTCTCCGCATGTGAAGCAAGTCCCTGAAGTAGGACGTGGGCCCGCATTGACAAGCAGTCTACCAATAGGTCTGGGTGGAGCATATGACTGAACTGGGTGAGGCGCCATAGAAGATTCCCTCGGTGAATATCCGGGTGGAAGAGCGGAGTTCGGAACCCAAATCCGGCGCTTCTGCGAACTAGAACCGAAGGAAGAAACCAAATCACGGGTGTGCTTACGAGACTCCTCGTAAGTGAGCTGAGCTGTCTCTGCATTAATGGCCTTGTTCACAAGAGCCTGGAAGGTATTGCAATGGTGCAAGTGGAGATCACGACGCAACTTGGGGTTGAGACCCTTCCGGAACCTAGCCTGCTTCTTGGCGTCTGTGGACACTTCTTTTGTAGCATAGCGGGCGAGGTTCTCAAACTCTCTACTATAAGCATCAATAGCCATCTTACTCTGAGTGAAACTACAGAACTCTTCTCTCTTGCGGTCAATGAGAGCCTCAGGAATGTGATGCTCGTGAAAAGCCTCGGTGCAATCTCTCCAGGTGGTTATGTAGGCAGCTGGAAGCATAGCCTCATAGTTCTGCCACCAAATACTAGAAGGACCTTCTAGATGATAAGCAGCGTAGGTGACCCTGTCACTTTCAGCTACGTTCGCCGAACGCAGCTTGTGTGTGATACTACGGAGCCAGTCATCTGCATCGAGTGGTTCAATGGAATGATGGAAGGTAGGTAGTTTCAGACCAATGAAATCATAGATGGATGCTGACTCTTTGTGCTGACGGGAGGTGTTCTCCTCAATACGTGCTAACAAGGGGTTAGACTCTCTCTTGTTCTTCTCCATCTCTAACATTAACTCTGCCAACGAAGGCTGGTCGGGAGGATCCTCATCCCTACCATCTCCGGGGTTCCGGCTACGAGCAATAGAACTTTGGTTAACTCACGACATCCTGAAGAACCAACCAAGGAAACAAAGGATGGATTCAGCATCATCATAAGGATGTAGATTATAGTACGAGGAAAAATACTATCTCTTGAACTCCTAGGATAATTCCGGCAGCATAACGGCAGTAAAATGCTCGAAATGAGACATTCTGCCAAAGACGGGGTAGCACCATACTCAACATCATCACTCAAGGTTCTGGGATATTACTAAACAGGCTACACCGGAGGTACTCAAACTGGGATATGACTCAGATCAACCAAACCTTAGAGACTACGGAGTAGTAACACATGATCCTGATAGACGGAAGAGAAAGCCTAGTTCCTTAACCCCATAGGAAAGATAGGATGACTCAGATCAGAAGGCATGAGGCATAAGGATTAAAAAGAGCTTTACGTTCCCTTCCACAATAAATTCCCCTATATAGCTAAAGAATTTCTAGACTCAACTTCGACTAGGTTGGCTTGGTAATCCTACAGGCAGTCAGGCTCTGATACCAAAGCTGTCGGGACCCCGATTCTACGTCACACCGATCTAGCATGTAACACCTCATATCACTTTGCGGCCTCACGCACGGTATCCCCACGGGTGTTGCCTTACCATTGCCCGGGACCGTTTGCGCCTTTTGGCTCACGTATATGATAGTGTCGCTAGCATCCATATGATAGAGAACCCGAGCCGACATGGCTAGTCATGAACCCAAAGCGGCACAGACCTATGGAGACAGGCATACATGAATCACATCGAGCATGTCGGTCAGCAGTGTATGAATCCGGGCTGTAGCACTGGGCTAACATGACTCCGGAAGTCACCGCGTGACATTTCCCCGAAGTGACAGACATAGGAACGAAGTGGAACACATGCCGGCCAGTTAAGTGTTCTGAGCAGTAGTGCCGGGCTAGCAGGACTCCGGTGAACCGGGCTGTAGCGGACTACTATGGCTTAAGGAAGCACTAAACTACATTTCCCCATAAGAGAGGCTGCCAAGGATAAACAACTAGATTGTCAGATCCCACACATAGCAATACACGTCACACGTACGCATAACATGCAAGTATGTGCTGTACAACATGGCATCACAACATAACGCAACTCATATAGATAAAGGCCCAGAAGAGCCACATAGCATTAAATACCAACAGGGGTCACATGACCCATCATTTAGAGTATACAAGCAACAGAAGCATTACATGTCTGAGTACAGACAAGTACAAAAGAAAAAGGCCGAGAAGCCTGACTATCTACAAGTCCCTCCAAAGTACAAGATCGTAGCTGAGGTAACAAGCTACTCGTCGAAGTCCAAGCGGTACTACTAGTGAGATAGATGTCTCACCTGCAAAACATAAATAAAGCAAACGTGAGTACAAAGGTACTCAGCAAGACTTACATCAGTTCCTATCATACATGCATTTGTATCAACAAGGTAATGTGTGGTTTAGTTGCAGCAAGCCAACTTTGACTCAGTGGCTATCCTGTTCTACGACAATGAGAAACTTCTTTGAGGTGAGGCAGCGCACACGAGTCCACTAAGCACCACATCAATACACTAGTATGGATTCATCCCCGTCTCTCCTACGAGAAGGCCATCCATAGCACTCACACTTGTCTTGAGCATTTTAGAGTATCCACTTTAAGTTGTCTATGTACCACGTAAGCATCCAAGAAGTCCATAACCAAGGACACGGCTATTTGAATAGATCATGATAACCTTGCAGGGGTGTACTTCTTCACACACGCTCTCACCACTTATCACCATATACACGTCATGTATCTCGGCAACCTTCAAGCGGAAGCCTAGCGAGGGTGTCGGCCATGACCTGACTAACCACGCAAGACTCTAGTCCAGGTTTATCGCCTATTTGGGTTCCATCCGCAAGGAGATCCGGCCGGGGTGTCGCTCACGGCCCCAAACGATGTGAGCAGGGTTCCCAAGCCCACCATCCGGGTGCCACTTGGTACACCGTGCCACCTGTCCCTAGTATGTCCCGAGCCCACCCTGCCGGGTGCCACTCGGTAGAAAAAATAGCACTACCTACAAACACCAGAAACTATTTGCAACTCCTGAACAGAGTTCAATGCGGTTAATAAGCCGAGAGAGCTTGGAGCACCCGGAGCCCAATGTGTGGTAGTAGCTAGTCATTGGACAACTTACACAGAACTCAGTTCTTAAGGACAGTCCCAATGAGACAACCCACCATGTACTCCTACATGGCCTCTCACCGCTACCTTTACCAAATCGTGTTCACACGCTTAACTCTCAGCACCAGAACATATCATAGCACTCCAATTCATTCCCGATGAATTAGACCTGACACAACTCTAAGCAATAGCAGGCATGGCATGGTAGGAACACAACATGGCTCAAACAACTCCTACACATGCTAGTGGGTTTTAACTATTTACTGTGGCAATGACATGTCATGCAGAGGAATGGGTTCAACTACCGCAGCATAAAGTAGCGGTTGAATCGTCATTGTCCTCATGCAATAAATGAGAGCAGGAGCGAGAGAGTAGGATTGTATCGGAATGAACAAGGGGGGTTGCTTGCCTGGTAGATCAATAAGGGGGGGGGCACTGCTCCACTGATACGTGCTCCCGAACACTTTCCGGAGCAGGACCTATCGAGAAGGAACGGTGTCGAAAATCAAACACAAGTATACGCAACAATATGATGCATGATCATGGCATGAATATGTGATGTTGTTTGAGTTAAAGCACATAGCATTTATTTGGTTGAAGTCCATTTGAGCCAAGGGTTCAAATACAACTCCAAATTAAGCTCTTAAATACGCCATAGTGTGTTTTCATACATACAACATGTATAGGTTGGTTTGTCATGCATGAAAATGGTACAGATGGATAGATTGAATTTTTCTAATCATTTTTCATATATAAATTATTTCAATCTGAGCTACGGTTGAATTTCTATGAATTTTTGAAGTTTATATCATTTTCTAGAATTTCCTAATTTATTTTAATAACAGAAAATGATATATTGCGTCAGCATGACAGCAGCATTGCGTCAGCAGGTCAAAGGCGCTGACCAAGTCAAACCTGACGTGTGGGGTCCACACGTCAGTGTCATAGTTAGTTAACAGAGTTAATTAGATATTAAACTAATCCTAACAGAAACATTAGCAGGGCCGAGTAGTCAAACACCAGGTCAACTGGGGGGGGGGGGTTAGACTGGTCAACCCCACCGGCGTTTAGCCGCCGGCGAGGCCGAAAGCGGCGAAGGGGCTCGGGATCACCGTTCCAGCGACCAAAAGGACGACGGAGAGCACCGGGGCGTAGCCCGTGCTCTCCCGCATCTAGTGGGGTAAATAGGAGGAGGAGGGGTGGCCGGAGCGAGGCTCGCGGCGGCGGCCGAAGCACGGGTTCGGGCGGAATCGAGCTACGGGGCATGGCAGGGGCTGCGGAGGGCCTCTACAGCCTCCTGGTGTCACCAGGAGCAAGGTGACACGCGCGGGAGCTGCTGGCTCGGCCTCTGGCCACGGCGGCGCCATGGCCGGCGGCGAGGAGCTAGCGGGGCGCGGTGGTTGAGCTAGCTGGACGGGGCAAACGAGCACGGGGAGGAGGGGGAAACGAAGTAGAGCTCACGGCGGATCTAGCGGAGGCGTCAGCGAGCTCGGGGAAGCATTGGTGCGGCCGGAGCATCGTCGGCGATCTTGGGCAGCCGGTGGCGAAGACAATGGGGATGGCGGCGATGGAGGCCGTCCGGAGGTGCGTGGCTCCACGAGGAGGTAGCTGGCAATGTGGCGAAGGTTCTGAGCACGACGGGGAGGCGAGGCCGTGGCGGTGGGCCCGACGACGGAGCCGCTCGGTGCGTGCGAGGGAGAGTGAGCAGAGGAGGGGATGGGGACGAGAGAGAGCGAGAGAGAGACGGGGGGTAGCATGGCGACGCCAGAGGCGTCCAAGCCATCGAGGGGGCGAGGCAGGTAGGCAGGAGGTGGCCGGCGCGTGCACGCGCGCGTCAGGCACACGCGCGTCGGGCACACGCGCGCCGTCCTCCTAGCAGGAGGTAGGCGATGACTTGGCCTGGGCCAACAGTGCTGGGCCGGCACAAGTAAGGCCCAGGTGAGTCATTCTGTCTCTGTCTTTTATTTTGTTTTTGTTTTCTATTTTCTGACATTTGTTTTGATTTGATAAAAAATACCAAATCATTTTATTTAATTCTCACAATTTTTGCAGGGCCTAAGGGATTATTCCAAAACCCCTCACCAAAATTCAGAATTATTGGACAATATTTCATATATATAAAAATATTTATCCAACGCAAATAATTACTAGATTAACTCCAAATGTCCAAAATAAATATTTATGAGTTCCTTAAAATTTGGTTTGATTTTTACCTCTGACCAATATTTTTAGAGAGTAACATGAACATTTTCTTGGACCTTTTTGGAGAAATTTTTATCTGGATTATTTCCAGAAATGATTCTGAGGGTTTCACAAATCTCCATTTCAAATTTAAAGGGAATTTAAACATGATGCACAAATGGCTAGCTGGTTTAGGTCATACCAGAACTAGGGATGTGACATCGTGCCATCCATGGAGAACACCTGGGACTGGAACCTCGAGGAGGACATGTAGCCCATCTATAACGTGTAAGTGGAGTACGGTAAATTGTGAACGGTAGTGCTGTGAATATATGTAGACTACTCATGCACAAATTTATCACATGAATTGGAGATGAACTTGTGTGGCATACTGGCATTTATCCTTTAGAATTTATTACTAGTAAATGTGTTATGTGTACGTGCAACTTGTGTGGTTGTTGCACGGGCTCCAACACGCTCTTTGAGAAAAAAAGGTGGCACAGCTTTAGATATACGTGACGTGGTGGCATCATACAGTAGCATCGTTCACTATAGTTGTAGTACGCTCCTACTAGGACGATAACTCCTATAAAACCTTGCGCTTGGCTCTTTTCCTCTTCGGGAGGTTCAACAGTTCGTACTCGTGTGAACCTTGCACTTGGCTCTTCGCCTCTTTGGAAGGTCCAACAATGATGATACTATAGTACACATTATGCTTCTGGCAATCTGACACCCATTGAACTGCTGCACATCCACCACAAGGGCGAGGGCGAGGGAGAGGGAGAGGGCGCTGTAGTCAAAACCCTCTCCTCGTCCTGCGAACCACCGCGCGCGTGGGCGAGGGAGAGGCGTAGTAAGCAAGCTTCTCCTCGTTCAGCGAGTTGACGGGACACATCAAAGCAGTACTAGTACTAGTCCATACTGCGTCCTTTCCAGTTAATATGGCTTAATTTGAAACGAGAAAAATACACTGGCGGTCAACGTATGTAACAATACGCTCTTTACGGTCACTATATATAGTTTTGCGGTGATTATACGATCACTAGCTCATCGTACAGCACCGTATTGCACCCTACTGACCGGCCACATAGTCGACGTGGCACTTTGTTGACTGGTTAAATTGTCACCTAGTTTTCTGGGTCCCACCTATCAGTTGGCTTAGCAAAGAAATCAGCTAAAAAACAAAGAGTGTAGTACATCTACACTTCCAATGCATTTAGCATTTACTCTAAATCGATATTGATTGAGTAATGCACCAACATGTGCTCTAGGTATAGTCTATATGCCTATCCTTAATTACAGCATGCAACGACCTTCATTTAATCTTCTTCTCTCAATGGTCGCATGCACACATAAGTCTGCTACTTTTGGGCGTTAATTATGCCTTGGTAAATGTGTAAATCTCTAAATGTATAGTCTTTCACCGACGTAGGGAGCAGGTTGAGGACTTGAGCGTGAGCGTGTCTGTTGTGTCGTGTGCTGTGTGCCGCATGGGTGCGTGAGTGTTGCGTGCATCCATGTGTACGTGTGAGTGTTGCATGTTGCATGCATGCATGCATGGGGCTTACTCCCTCCCATTGACATGTTCATATTGCAAGCTTCCTCTGTTCCCTCCATATGGTGATACTCCCTCTGTTCCCAAATACGAAGTAAAATCCTCCTTCTGTTCCCAAATACGGAGTATTTGTCTTTCTAGAGATTTCAACAACAGACTACGTATGGAGCAAAATGAGTGAAGTGAGCGTAGAGGCATAGGGATAATGTAGAAAGGAAGTCTTCGTGATCCATTATTCCCCATCTCGGTCAGAGAGAACTATTCAACTAGTCTTCGCAGTGAAGTGACAATACACGCTGCAGCAGATGGGACACCTAATTAATAAGTTGAACCAATGTGTTGATGTTACTAAATCAGCCTTACCCAGTACTGCCATCATGTTTGCCAGTAGAGCACGCTTCTGTCCTCCATTAACTGACATATGGGCCCTTGTGTGGTAGACACAGATGTCATCGGTGTAACTATTTACACTCCGAAGGATGGTATATCCTGGTAATTGTAGTAGAATTGAGATCCGTCTTCCACTCTTCTTCCTCCTCTCTTCTTCTTCCTCCTCTCTTCCCCATCGTCGGCTGCACACCATTTCTCCCCGCTCTCTGCTCGCCTGCCCGGGCTATCTTCCTAGGTATCTCGCACGTACCATATCCCCCCGCTCACTGCTCGGCCACACGAGGAGAAGCTTCTTCGCTCGCCCGCCCAAATCCACTTCCCCGCTGGCTCGCAGGCACCGAAAACCCCAATGGCAGAACCGACTGACACGCAGAGCTGCGATTGGAATTCCCTCCCCGATGTTCTCTTGGAGCAGATCTGTAATCATATGGACCTACTCAGCACCGTCCGTCTGGCCGCATGCTCGGTGTCTTTGTACCGTCTACTCGTTTGCAACCGGTCGGCTCTTTTCAAGACACCCTGCTTGCTGATGCTCATTCCTCACAGGTGGCCTAGACACCGACTTGACGATCCTACGGAGGTTGTCGTGGTGCCCCTCGACAAGCTACCATTACCCATCCACCTGTACTTCATGCGCGGCCACTACTGGGCCGGCATGAAGGCTAACTGGATCGTCCTCATCCACCAATCCGGTAGTCCGTCGCGTCTCGCGGATATCTACACCCAGCGAGAGATCACCCTTCCATCTTTGGATACCACCGCCATTGAGCCTCGCGGCCTGCCGGACACTCCTGCCTACTACGGACGAGACGCGTCGAGCTTTTGGCTCGACCTCTATTTGCTGAAGGTTGTAATCTGCGAAGTGCCCACACCATCAGAAAACTACATGGATTACAAGCTCATTGTCGTGTTCAACATGGGATTAGTCTATCTGGAATCCGGTCGCCATACATGGTTATGGCTCATCGTCGATCCTCTTTACCCAACACTTTCGTCTGATGCTATAGTGTATGATGGCATCGTTTATGCGGTCGACGCACAGATTGGCTGCCTTTACTGGTGGAATCTATCGTCGTGTAATTGTTCTATCTCATCTTATCTTTACCTTAAGAATATGTCTATAACCACATCATTGCTATATGTTCCTCTCATTTCCTAGATTTTTATGACCACACATGTTATTGTTAGAGTTGATATGAGAACAGTTGGTATCTAATGATTGTTAGAATAGATATTATGAGTACAACCTCATGATTTCTATATGTTACTCTCATTTCCAGGATTTTTATAACAACGGATGTTATTGCTTAGAGTTGATATGATAACTGTAGTAGGTGCTATGGTAGAATATGAGTTGGCCATGTCATATCTGTTTTCCTCTCATTGTTACATGATGTTTGAACCATGATATATTGCTAGAATATGAAAGCCATTGGCTTACTTTTTTTAACTTGGGGGTATGATTATGACCACGACATTGCAATTCTGTGTCTATGATATGTGTCACTATTATAATAATCTTAATTCCACACATACTCTGAACATGATTGTTTATTTTTGTCCTTTTGGTCTCCAATTTGAATTGTTGCGTCAGACGCAAATGTGCTGGCCTTCATGATTCCAGGACCTGGAATCATACCAGCCGATGGGTAGTGGTTTATCGCTCGTTCAGCTGACGGTGGTCATTTGATGCTCATTTGCACGTACCAAATTGACCAAACCATTTTATCAAACCACATGTAGTACAATGCCTGGGGCGTTCATGACATTGATGGCTATGGCTACTTCGTGTTCGAGAAAGATCCCAGCTCCGTTGGGCCAGGCGTATTCAACTGGAGGCGGGTTTAGAGCCTTGGCAACCACTCCATGTTCCTCGGGCTCAATTATCCATTCATCCAACCAATCATCGATCATATCACGGTGATGATTACCATGCTATGCAACTTCCATTCACCAGGGGGGACTGTGTTTACACATCATACCATGGGTTTCATGAATCACCATATCCAGAGATTCGTCGACACAGCTTGTTGCCAGATAATCTTCAGTGTGTGAAAGGCATCAAGATTCCATGTGATGGATGGATTTTGCAAACCCGACATGCGGCGATGTGGTTCATGCCAACAACAAATATGCACAACTTGATTCGTACTGATATCTAGACTGAGCCATGTATTCTGCTGCTGTAGCACGACCCTCTTTTGTTGGATATTACGTAATGTTGTTAGTTTGAAGCACTCCTCTGGTTTGAAGGATATATACCTTTCTGAGATCAAGTGCATCCTAACTCACCTGCGTAGGATGTACTGATAATGATGATGGAGATGTTGTGCAGTATATATATATATATCACTTAGGCTTCAAGTGCGTACTTGTTAGTTAAACCTATGGTTAAAATGTGACACTAAATACGACTAGTAAGTAGTACAGTAGCAGTACTAGTATACATCGGTCAAATTATTCATCATGTCTACACATTGAATTGACGTGACAACACGCTGCGCGTGAGGTGACACAAGAATCCCGGAGGCATGTCGGAGGCATGTTCGATTGATCATACATTGAGTACAATATAACAGGAATTAACCCATGCAAGTCGAAGAAGGATTGGCTGGTGCTGCTGGCTGTCATCAAGTTCGATACCACAGATCAGGAGTTGATCGAGCACCTTGAGGCCAAAGTGAGTGCTGACAGCGCGAGGTCTTACCCTCTCATCGATTTGTTCATACCAACCATCGACTGCGAGCACGGCATATGCTACACCCATCCCGAGAAACTCCCAGGTAAGACACCGATCGGCCGTCTACTTGCACAAACATACTCCTTTGTTTATAGATTTATTTTTCTTTTTAGACGCAAACCTGGTGAAGCAATTGCAATTTGACAGTTAATAAAAAGTGAAACAAGTGACTGCAACATGCCAAAGATGTTATGAAAATGCCAACTACGTACACTAAAACCTGTATTCGACAATATTGCAGGTATCACACTCAGTGGCCTAAGCAAGCTTTTCTTCCAGCACAATTCCAGGGTGTTCAAAAGGGGCACGTGGACGTGTCGCAAGATACAGTGGGAGTGCGGCATGCACGCGATGTGGCACAACACCAGCAATACCTCGCCGGTGATGGTCAACGGCCGGTAGACGGGAGGAAAAAGGTTCTGGTGCTGCACACCAACAAGAACTTCGACCAGCAGAGGACCAACTGGGTGATGCCCCAGTACCACCTCGGGGACCTGGAGCAAGAGAAAGAGCGGGAGCTGGTTCTCTGCAAGATTTTCTACCAGACGAACACTAGGGCCAGGAGTAAAAAGATTATAAGTTAGTTTGGTATTGGTACTTGTACTACCTTGTCGTCCGCAAGTTGGTATTGTTGTTAATGATCTTTTAGTATGAACTTGGCATTTGCTTCCAACCATCATGCCGAGGGTCGACGTGGATATAAAGGAGAATCATTTGTTTCAAAACGAATTTTCAGGCACCTGATTTTTATTTGATGGGTAGCATAAGCACCTGTTGTTTGAATTCCCAGTTCTCCAATTTTTTTGAAACAAGTGCATGCTCTTATTATCTCGATGAAAAAAGAATATCCCTGCTGCATCCCAGTTATCAGTCTGTACTTGCAGAATTCTCTCGTTTATTGAGCATGTATATTGTTTTTTCAGGTCGAGCAAGTTTCAACTAGGCTGTAGACTGCCCAGGCTTGGTTTTGTATTAAACAGGCCCAGCCCATGACAACAATGGGGCACAAAGATCCAGCAGGTATCTATTGGCCTCTGGCCCGCCAGCGTTAGTTATATTTTGTCTTACAACATCCGCATGCACTTTTTTTATTGAATCAAACACACAACCCAGTTCTATTTTCCTCTTGAAATGCATGTCCTACATCCGTTTTCTAATCTCCACCTATAGTTTTACTAGTTCATATACACGTATCATTATATTGAAAATACATAAATTTCCCTTTTCATATTTACATCCTTATTTTTGTTGCTGTTTTCCCTCCCGGCGCTAATTTTTTTACCACTGCTTTTCCCTTAAACCAACTCAATTGTCCCACGTCTTATTTGCTTACAAAAACAAAAATATTTTTTGGCAAATCAATAAGTTCATAAAAAATGTTTACATTTCGAGATTACAAAAATTCGGACTCCACCGAAATATGCTAAATACGGTTGAACTTTTTGACGGTGGTCCTAGGCAGAAAATGGGCTATAATAAATGACATAAGAATTAGCAAATGGGATGCAAATTATTGAAAAATAGCAACTGGGCTCTATGTTGTCTGCCACAGATTTGGAGGCTGACTTGTGGGCCTACTAAGTACATGCGTAAACAAGGTTTATCAAAAAAGGAATTTAGTCAACAATCGACTCTACCAGCGTGAGACCGTTAGATGTCAATCTAACGACAATCGTGCTTCTTTAGTCTCTGATCTTCCTACCCCAGCCACCCAAACCACCACCGTCAGAACCGCCTGCTCCTGCCTCCCGTGGCCGGCTATGCTGCCGGGAAGGCCTCACGGCCCCATCATATACTCGCATCCCGGGCCTATCTATCCCTCTACTCACTCACACCTCCTATTATTTTCCGGCGACGGCAGCCAAACCAGTCAACCCTCGTACTCTCCATCGCGTGGGCAGCCACTGCCATCTCTTCCTCGGCTCCGTGTCGTTCCCTTCATAGGCCTCGCCGTCGTCCACCGCCCTGGTGCTCTCAGCGCGGCGTGGTCAACGTGGTCAACGAACGACATCCATCGGAAGTGGACTGTACGTGGAGAGGATGACAGCTGGATCCACGGCCGCACACAAGGAAATGCCTCCTTATTACGCGTAAAATAATGATTCCTCCACCTGACATATGGGACCCGCAGGAAGGGCCTCTGAATTTCACGAAAAAATGTTCCCTCCGCTGACAGGTCGGACCCACCAACTATATCTTCGCACGCAAGGAAGTGCCTCCTTGTTGCGCACAAAAAAAGAATACCCCCTGGCAGTGGGACCCACCACAGTGCTAGGCTGACTTGTGGGCCTACTAAGTTGACGGGGACGGAAGGCTTTGTCAACTTAGTCGATATGAATGATTCTAGCTCCAGTGACTGTACAATGTGCATCCAACGGGCTTAGTGCTTCTTCAACCTCTGGTCTTCTTGCTCCACCCGCCCAAAGCAGTGCCGGTCGTGCCGCCTGCTCCTGCCTCCCGTGGTCGGCTGTGCTACCGCGGAGGCCTCACCGCCCCCATACTACTCCCACTGCTGGCCAGGCCATCCCTCCACTCACCCACACCCCCTGTTATTCTGCGGCGACGGCAGCCTCACACCGCAGCCGAACCAGTGAATCCTCGCACTCCTCTCCGCGTGGGCGTCCACTGCCGCGTCTTCCGCGGCTCCGCGTCGTCCCCTTCCTAGGCCTCGCCGTAGTCCACCACCTTGGTGCTCTCTGTTCGGCGTAGTAAATGTGGTCAATGACCGACTTCCATCGAAATAGTACTGTACGTGGAGAGGCTGACAGCTGGTTCCACAGCCATAGCCCAGTTTTCTGTGATTTGCCAAGTAAGTCTCTTTGTCGGGCCTGTTGGGCTGCAAATCTTTCAAGACGAGGAGAGATTCATTCGGCTGGCCGAGAAAATGGCCTATCAGTAATGAGAAATGGGTAGTACATTTTTAAAACACATCAAACCGGCAATTAGTTTCAAATTTCTTTTTTTTCATTTCGAGATTTTAAAATGCACTGATTTTTATACGTGGACAATTTGTTGGATTTTATATTGATATACATTTATTTTTAAAATCAGTTTGGACCGCACCGAACTATGCAAAATTTCGTATAATTTTTTAACTGTGGCCACAATATGGGCTGTAATGCTAACAAAAAAATATGGGCTCCAAAAAACCTTAAGAATTAGAAAATGGATTGCAAATTATTAGAAATAATGGCAGATGGGATGTATGATGTTTTCCACATATTTGAGGCTTTCCTAAAAAAGGTTGACACACAAGAAGTGACTGTTGGATGTCTATCCAACGGCCGTCATGCTTCTTCAATCTCTGCTCTTCCTGCTCCAGCCGCTCAAACAAGGGCCGGCGGGACTGCCTGCTCCCTCCTCCCTGCGGCCGGCTGTGCTGCCGCGTAGGCCTCACTGCCCCACCGTACTCCCATCGTTGGCCTAGCCATCCCTCTACTCACCCACACCTGCTGTTATTCTCCGGCGATGGCAGACGAACCAGTAAACCCTCGTACAGTCGTACTCCCCTCCGGGTGGGAAACAACTGCCGAGTCTTCCCTGCCTCCGTGTCATTCCCTTCCTAGGCCTCGCCGTCGTCCACCGCCCTGGTGCTCTCGGTGCGGCCTTGTCAACGTGGTCAACGACTGACATGCATCTGAAGTGGACTGTACGTGGAGAGGCTGACAGCTGGGTCCACGGCCGCACACAAGGAAGTGCCTCCTTATTATGCGCAAAATAAGGATTCGTCCACCTGACATCTGGGACCCACCAAAAGGGCCTCTATATTTCACAAAAAAAATTAATCGCTGCTGACTGCTTGGACCCACCAGCTATATCTTCGCACGCAAGGAAGTGCCTCCTTATTACGCACAAAAAAAAGAATACTCCCCCTGCTAGCTGGGACCCAGTATAGTTGCAGGCTGACTTGTGGGCCTACTAAGTTCACGGGGACGGAGGGCTTTGTCAACTTAGTCAATATGCACGATTCTAGCTCCAGTGACCGTACAATGTCCATCCAACGGCCGTAGTGCTTCTTCAACCTCTAGTCTTCTTGCTCCAGTCGCCCAAACCAGCGCCGGTCGTGCCTCGTGCTCCTGCCTCCCGTGGCCGGCTGCAATGCGGCGGAGGCCTCACCGCACCCTACTACTCCCACCGTTGGCCAGGCCATCCCTCTACACACCCACACCCCTTGATATTCTGTGGCGACGGCAGCCTCACACCGCAGTGAACCAGTAAAGCCTCATACTCCTCTACGCGTGGGCATCCACTGCCGCGTCTTCCCCGGCTCTGCGTCGTCCCCTTCCTAGGACTCTCCGTCGTCCACCGCCCTGGTGCTCTTGGCGCGGCGTGGTCAATGTGGTCAAGGAATGGCTTCCATCGGTCGTGGACTGTACATGGAGAGGCTGACAGCTGGGTCAACGCACTGCTGGAACTTGGCTTCGCACGAGGCAGAGGAGGGGGTCAACGCAGACGGGCGACTTGTCGCTGTTCGTCGTCGTTTCCATACGCAGAAGTAGAGGCCGGCGACGAGGATTGGGGAGGACCGACCGCGCCCACGTGTCGAAGCACGACTTAGAGGCATAACCGCATTGAAAGCAATGTCACAAGTGAGGTAATCTTCACACAACCCATGTAATTCATAAGGGAAAGAGATACATAGTTGGCTTACAATCGTCACTTCACACAATACATGAATAAAGCATTACATCATCCGGATACAAACAAGGTCCGAATACGGAACCAAAATAAAAGAAGACTACCCCAAAAGCTACACAGATCCCCGATCGACCCCAACTGCGGTCCAATACTGATCAACTAGAACGAAACAACACAAAGGACAAGATCTTCATCGAGCTCCTCCTTGAGCTTGGTTGCATCACCTGCTCGGTTCAACGGCACCTGCAAGCTGGTTTTGGAAGTATCTATGAGTCACGAGGACTCAGCAATCTCACACCCTCGCGATCAAGACTATTTAAGCTTATGGGTAAGGTAAAGGTATGAGGTGGAGCTGCAGCAAGCGACTAGCATATTTAGTGGCTAACATACGCAAATGAGAGCGAGAAGAGAAGGCAAAGCACGGTCGAACAACTATGATCAAAAAGTGATCCTAGAACAACCTACGTCAAGCATTACTCCAACACCGTGTTCACTTCCCGGACTCCGCCGGAAAGAGACCATCACGGTAACACACACGATAGATGTATTTTAATTAAGGTCAACTTCAGGTTTTCTACAACCAGACATTAACAAATTCTCATCTGCCCATAACCGCGGGCACGACTTTCGAAAGTTCAAATCCTGCAGGGGTGTCCCAACTTAGCCCATCACAAGCTCTCACGGTCAACGAAGCATATTCCTTCTAACGGGAAGACCCGACCAGACTTGGAATCCCGGTTACAAGACATTTCGACAATGGTAAAACAAGACCAGCAAAGCCACCCGAATGTGCCGACAAATCCCGATAGGAGCTGCACATATCTCTTTCTCTGGGCACACCGGATTGTCCAAGGTTCCGGTAGGCCAGCCCAGAGTTGCCCCTGGTGGCCACTGGCAGCTGACAGGTTGGACCAACACTTAGAGGAGCACTGGCCCGGGGATTTAAATAAAGATGACCATTGGGCAGGCCTACCCAAGGGAAGGAAAAGGCTAGGTGGCGCGTGGTAAAATCAATGTTGGGCATTGCTAGACGAGTTTTATTCAAGGCGAACTGTCAAGGGGTTCCCATTATAACCCAACCGCGTAAGGAACGCAAAACCCAGGAACATAACACCAATATGACGGAAACTAGGGCGGCAAGAGTGGAACAAAACACTAGGCAAAAGGCCGAGCCTTCCACCCTTTACCAAGTATATAGATGCATTAAGATAACAAGATAATATAGTGATATCCCAACAATAAACATGTTCCAACAAGGAACGATCTCCAATCTTCACCTGCAAGTAGCAACGCTATAAGAGGGGCTGAGCAAAGCGGTAACATAGCCAATCAACGGTTTGCTAGGACATGGAGGGTTAGAGGTTTGACATGGCAATTTGGGAGGCATGATAAGCAAGTGGTAGGCATCGTAGCATAGGCATAGCAAAAGAGCGAGCATCTAGCAAGCAAAGATAGAAGTGATTTCGAGGGTATGGTCATCTTGCCTGCAAAGTTCTCAGAGTTGACTTGAACCTCGTAGGCGAACTCAACAGGCTCCTCGTTCACAAACTCGTCTCCCGGCTCTACCCAAACAAGAACAACAAGCAAACAGAACACAATCAACCACGTGCACTGCTCAAACAACATGATGCAAACATGGTATGATATGCGGGATGCGATATGTGATGCATATGCAAGATTTCACAAGGGATGATGGAATCTGGCCTCAACATGGAAATCCAGGAGTGCCACTAGAAAGGTGAGGTGATTTTGGTTGAAATCGATATAAAGAACAGCGGAATCGGATGCACGGTTTGGAAATGGCAAGCAAAACAAATATGGCACCGGTCTGCGATAATCAGCAAGTGACCAACTAAACACATCAAGATAAATATGCTACAACACTCAAACATGGCAACAAAATACATGGCAGGGATCCACTCATGATGCTTGATAAAAGTTGAACACTGAGCTACGGCTAAATCACTCATTAACAGGTTCAAACAAGCATGGCAAAAGAGCAAATGATAACATGTTTCAGACATGGTGAAAATTAACACAAGTCTGGAATTTATCATCAGGAAGCACACTTTAGAGCATGAAAACTACATGCTACAGGAACATATTATGGCAAAGCAAGGCATGGCATGAAGCTACTCAAAGCACTTAACAAAACTCCCTTAGTGACCTTGAGCCAAAAGGGATCAGAGAATACAATTGCAAGCATGTGAACATGGCAAAAACATAAACAGATTCAGACTTAGTGAAAAGCTAGAGCATGCAAAACAGATTAACAAGTAGGCATGTTTACACACTCGATGCACTCAACACAAAGCATGACATGACAATGTAATCATACACTCATCAAGAAGACATGGCATAGAAGCTAGACATGGCAGGAACAACAACATAGCATGCACAGATCAATAGCAACAACCTCGGAAAAATCGCTAAACCAGTTAACAATCTGCCAGGAACATTTTTATAGAAAAAGTAGAGCTCGATTGACTCAAGATTGGGTGTTCCATAATTGCAAACAAAGAAATGGATGGATAGAGAACCACAATGTTAACAAAACATCCTTACTGATCATCCTCAAAAGAGGCACGAATCACTAGGAAACAACATGAAAATATGGCATAAAAACAAAAACAGGACAAGGACAAGGACTTTATGAAATTCTAAGTCCCTGACAACAGCATTAGCGATTACGCTACTTTGCAAGCTTGTGCTAGTCACCACAAAGATCACAAAAATACATGGAAAGCACCTTTGAAAAGATGGCATGGCAGATAGCAAAACACATGTAGAGCTCAGGATCATATCATGCACACATTAAACATGGCAAAAATGACAAAATGCCATTTGCTGAAATAGATCTGCCAAAATCATCACATAGCCCTCTTCCAACAGCATTTTGGGCATCAAGATGAGCTCAAATGAAAATGATGCAATGAGATGAAATGATGTACACGTCGAGGCGAACATTTTGATATGCTACATGCGCGAGTCGGAGCTACGAATGCAGAGTTATGACATGATGAATATGCATAAAAATTACTGGGATTTAGCCGTTTTCAGGAAAAAACAGACGAGCGTTATATAGTTACACAACGCACGGGCAGAGGATAGCGGGTTCTCACCACGTGGGCTCGGCCCAGCTGAAGAAGAGAGAGGACGTAGGCGGGGCAGGCCGGCGCTAGCCTGCTGGGCCGGATTCAGGCGCGCGGCCTACTTGGAGGTCTCCCTCCTCCCGATCCCTCCTGGATCGGGGAGACAGGAGGTGGTGATCCAGGCGCGTCGCCGGTGAGCTGGACCAGCGAGTCGGCGAAAGGACAGCGCCGGGAGAGGGGGGACGGCGGATCCCGGTCCGGAGGGGCCAGATCCAGGCTAGGCGGTGACGGGGAGCCGCGGTGGCTCGCGGGCGAGCTTGGATCCGGCTCCCCGGCGGCGAACGGCGGAGCAAGGCAGCGGGAACCAGTCGCCGGAGTTGGTCACCGGTGTCGGCTGACGGCGGCGGGTGAGCGCGGCGGAGAAGAGGGACGAGGAGGCGCGGGGAGGCGCAAGCGACGGCGGAGACGAACCGGGCCGGGAGGGCCGGATCTGGGCGCCTCGGGCCAGGCAGCGCGGGGACGGCGGCGGAGCCATGTGGCGAGATAGGATTGGACGGGGCGGTGGCTGGACACGTCCGGCGCGGGGTCAAACATGTCTGGCGCGGCGCGAAGGGAAATTCTAGGGTTTCGTCCGCGAAAATGGACGGGGTGCACATATATATAGGTAGAGGGAGCTAGGAGAGTCCAAATGAGGTGCGGTTTTCGGCCACGCGATCATGATCGAACGACCAAGATGATGGAGGAGGTTTAGGTGGGTTTTGAGCCACTTTGAAAGGGTGTCGGGCTGCAACACACACGAGGCCTTTTCGGTCCCTCGGTTAACCGTTGGAGTATCAAACGAAGTCCAAATGGCACGAAACATGACAGGCGGTCTACCGGTAGTAAACCAAGGCCGCATGGCATGTCTCGGTCCAATCCGGAAATGTTTAATGCCCACACACGAAAAGAGGTAGAAAGGGGCACCGGAGGAGATAGGAGCGCCGGAATGCAAAATGGACAATGGGGAAAATGCTCGGATGCATGAGACGAACACGTATGCAAATGCAATGCACATGATGACATGATATGAGATGCATGACACGCAAGAAATGACAAGGCAACAACAGCGAATAACTGGAGGACACCTGGCACATCGGTCTCGGGGCGTTACAACACTCCACCACTACGAGAGGATCTCGTTCCGAGATCTAGAATGGCACCGGAGGGACAACGGAAAAGAAAGAGAAGAGCTAAAACTAAGTTGCTTCTCTGACAAACGAGTGAAACCAAAGAACCTTGAAAAGTTGAACAACTTGAAAGAAAGAAATCAATGACGATGAACGAAGTTGAAAGCACTCCGGTAGAAAAGAGATGCAAGACTTGATAGGATGAAAAAGGACTTGAGCAAAGGGGCACGACACTCCGGTTAAATGGATAAGCATGAAAAATAATCATGATCCTCACAATCTGAGATGAAGTGTGAAGAGAGCAACATCACAATGCCTCAGAAAGAAATACAAGAATGGAATTAAAGGAACGGAGAAGAAAACAACATCTTCTACCTCAAATGAGCTTGAAAGCATCTTTAGGAGAAGGGTCGAACGTAGTTGTTGGAAAACCAACAACGAAAAGATTAAGCTTGTAGTGGTCTTATGGAGAACATCTCAAAACTATGAGGTGAAATTCTGCCACTACCGGAAACAATAGATTGGATTGATATAAACAAAGAGACTAGACTATTTCGCCGGGGGGATAAATGAAGAACTTGGGCCACTTATGAGCACCATAAATAGCAACGATCCTTAGAGAAGGCTTTAGGTGAAATATAACCCAAGATAACTCCAATGAAGAGGTTGATGGATTTAGAATACCTCATTCTTAACAACATGTGAATCCTTTAACATGAACTCAAATTATCAAAGAGTGACATAATACCACCTCCAATGATACGGTAGAAAGAATTGCACTCTGGATTGCAAGATGAAGAATGCTTAAGCTCCTCTGAAAAGAATCTTGATGAAAACTTCGAAAAGGAATTAAATCCTTTATGAACCATCATGCAGAACCTTCATGAAGAACTCCGGTAAACAAAAGAATGATCAAACGAAAGGAAAGAGAAGTTGAAAACACAAGGTGAATCCTTGTAACGATTTAGATGAATCTCCGTGGTGATAAAATTGAAAGAGGTTGGAACTCCGGGAAAAAAAAAGATGAAACAATTTAAGCCAAGAATTTGATGAGCTTCCGGAATAAGGAATTGATCACTTGGATGAAACACGAATAAGAATTACGTTATGCGTATCCTTCACCAATTAAATTGATGACAAGCAACGGATTTGACATACTACTTATATTCGTAGAAAGGATTAAGATAGATATAGCACAAACTTGAGAAAAGACTTCAACGAACCACCATTAGCATTTGGAAAGTACAAATGAATTGATATGATAACCAAGGAAGAGAAGTCTTGAATGAACCACCGTAAGAATTGAAAATGAACAAATAAAAGATGAAGAACCACCGGGAAAATTAGAGAACGAAAGAAGATACTTGAGGGAAATTTAGATCCATGAGAACGAAGAGATCACGAGCTGATTAGAGGATATTTGAATGAAGCACCGGTAAGATTTGGAGAGTGATAACTGAAGTCTGAGAATGGATAAGTCTTCCGAAATGATGGGCTCCGAAGAAACAAATTGAAAAGAATCTTGCATTGCTCCGGATAGGTGAAAAGAATTCTGACAATCGAAAACAATTATGAGAGGATGGGCTCGACTGGAACCACGAATCTCTGAGAGAACGGATAAGATATGGAGGTAAAACTCTTCTTCGGTCTTCAAAATCTGAGAATGACGATGAGAAGCACCACCAAATTTTTGAGATACTAGGAGCCCCCTGCTTGATTGAATCCCTGATGTTGTTGAGTCTAGAAAAATGTTTTGAGTTATTTAGGATTATATATATCGGAGAGTAGGATTCTTTTTACTCCTCAGTCCCTTCATCACTCTGGTGAGGCATCCTGACGTAGAGTTTTGACTCTTCTCTTCTCAAATTTCACTAAAAAAATTTTAGGATCACGCGGGTATCTTGGAATCGTTCCGATGGTTTTGTGACGAGAACATTGTTCTTGGTGCCTCCTGACATTTAGGGGTTGTGGCAGTGTCCCAGGGAGTTGAGCTCCGAGGTGTTGTCGTCACAATTTTATCGTTGCAGTTCTGGAATACCTGAGTTCACCGACATCGAAAATCTCTTTTATGCAGTTGTTGGTGAGATAACCTCGACGCTACCCAGTACTGGGGTGGGAGTTCGGGAGTATTCCCGTAACTCGTATAAAGGATGCTTTTCGAAGGTTGAGGTAAACAATTTCCGAAGTCTTCTTGGTTATGTGTTGAAGGATGGATACAGCTGGATGTAGGATTTGTTAGTTTTGGGTGAGATATTATGCTTCCCCTGTATCCCCAACACCTTATTGCATAACCGGAAAGTTTCAGGAGTTTTTAAGTGGGAATTCAAGTAGCCCTTAGGATATCATTCTGACAGATGTATGATATGAAATTGGGGTTCGACGTCCAGTGATGGTGTTCGACGTCCAGTGATGTAGGATATCTTTCGCCTATCCACGGTTGGTTTTACAGTGATCTCGTTGTGTCTTAAAGAGTCCTTGGCTATGCCGACTCGGGGATGCTTCGTATGTCATGTGCACTACCTTGTACATGATGGTGTTGTACGATCAAGCCCGTGTAGGCCCCACCACGAAAACTTTGGATGAAATCTCTATCATATGTTTGTTCCGGCTTATTCTACAAGCAAATCCTTTGTTTTGTTTTGAGTTGTGGTATTCGAGTTGCTTCGAGGTCAAATGTTGATTCCATACCTTTCCTAAACGGTGTTCTCATACTCCTATGTGAATACTAATCCTTCTTGATAATCGAGATTGTCATGTCAATCCTTTTTCAACCGGCATGTCTCTCTTCAAGTGGATCCGTTCATTTCAACATCTGCAAGATCAAGTATCAATTCTTCTCAACGGTGTTCATTTCTTCCGTCTCCAAGTTGCCTTTGTTTTTCCCACCCTCCCACCCCTTTTTCTTCAAGGAATCAGATTTCTTAATCAAGTATCCTTTTATTGGATATGAAGTCTCCCCATTCTGTTTCGTCAATATTCTTACCCGGTGGTTCTCGTTAAGATGCTCTACACATTCATCATTCTTAATTCGTTTTCTTCTCCGGTGGAATCAATTCAAGCTTGGTTGATCATATCCTTTCCTCGTTTGAAATACCTTCTCTTGCCGGTGCACCTCATATTCAGTCATTTCTCGCTATTCAATTGTTCCGGAGTGCTCAAGATATCTCAAAGATTCGTGTTTCCGCTCTGCAGTTGTTCAATATCTTCGAGAACGTTCTCTCATTCAAGCCTTTTAATTCAACAGGTGCATTCTTTCTTTTAAATCATTCTACAGTGTTTCTTTTGAGTGGGCCCTAACCCACAGGTCTTTTCCCAGGATCTTACCTGACTCTTCTAATTTTCCCGGAGCTTTTCAAATTCTTTTCAAAGTTGACGTAAGAATGAATTATCATCAGTCAAATGTCTTTCTCCAAGATCTTTCAAATTCTTTTCATCGTTCGTTCAACCTTTATAATTTTCATCCCGGAGTATCTCAACAATTTGGTGGTGTTTCTCGTCGTAATTCTCAGATTTTGAAGACCGAAGAAGAGTTTTTTCCTCCTTATCTTCGTTCTCTCAGAGATGCGTGATTCTAGCTTGTTGCCATCCTCTCATAATTGTTTTGATTGTGAGAATTCCTTTCACCTATCTGGAGTCCATCAATTCAGGTTTATTCATTCTCAGCTTTCAGTTATCAGTCTCCGTCATACCGGTGCTTAGATCAAGGATCCTCTAATCAGCTCATAATCTCTTTGTTCTCATGGATCTAAATTCTCTCAAGCATCTTCGTTTATTTGCTGAACCTTCCCGGTGTTTTCTCATGTTTTATTTGTTCCTCTTCAATTCTTACGGTGGTTCGTTCAAGATCTCTCTTCCATGGTTATCATATTAATTCATTCGTTGTTTCATCCTACCGGTGGTTCGTTGAAAACCTTCTCAAGTTTGCGCTATATCTATCTTAATCCTTACTACGTGAATAAGTAGTGTGCCAAATCCATTGTTGGTCATCAATTTAATTGGTGAAGGATGCCCATAACGTAATTCTTATTCTGTGTTTCATCATGTAAATTCAATTCTTTATTCCGGAGGCGCATCAAATTCTCGGTTTCACTTGTTTCATCTTTTCCGGAGTTCCAAGCTCTTAATTTATTTCATCGCGAAGGTCCATCTAATCATTGCAAGGTTTCACCTTGTGTTTTCAAATTCTCCTTCCTTTTGTTTGATCATCCTTTTATTACCGGAGGTTCTACATGATGGTTTCATCAAGGATTTAATTTCCTTCTCGAAGTGTTCATCAACATTCTTTTCTAAGGAACTCAAGTATTCTTCTCCGTGTATTCCGGAGTGCAATTGTTTCTACCATATTATTAGAAGTGGTATTATGTCATTCTTGATAATTTGAGTTCATGTTTGATGATTCACATGTTTTTAAGAATGAGATATTTTAAATCCATCTACCTTTTTGTTGGAGTTATCTTGTGTCATGTTTCACCTAAAGCCATTCCTAAGGACTATTGCTATTTATGGTGCTCATAAATGACCCAAGTTCTTCATCTATCCTCCCGGTGTAATAGCTTTCTCGTCTCCTTGTTCATACCAATCCAATTCTTTTGTCGTGAGTGGCAGGTTGTCACCTCATAATTTGAGATGTATTACATAAGACCATATCAAGATTACCCTTTTTCATTGTTGGCTTTCTAACAACTCTGTTCGACCCTTCTCCTAAAGATGCCTTTTCAAGCTATGTTGTGGCAGAAGTTGGCATTTTCTTCTCCATTCTTTTCTTTCAATTATCTACCTTCTATTTCTTTCTTCCGGAGGCCTTGCAATGTTGCTCTTTTCAATCATTATCTCAAATTGTGAAGATCATGTTCTTTTCATGCCTATCCATTCAACTGGAGTGTTGTGCCCTTTTGCTCAAGTTCTTTTCGCCTTATCAAGCCTTGCACCTCTTTTTCAACCGGAGTTTGTCTGAGATCTTTCTTACCCCTTGTTCCATTCATTCAATAGTTCCGGAGGCAGTATGTTGTGTTTTCATTCAAGTATTTTATCATCTTATCAAGTTCTTATTCAATTCCTTTTCTTTTTAACCGGGGTGCTGCCTGAATTTGGTCTTCCTTGATCCCCTCCCTAACGGAGTGCTTTCAACTTTGTTCACCTCCGTTGCATTCTTTCTTTCAATGGCTTAACCTTCTCCAGGCTCGTGGTTTCACTCGTTTGTCAAAGAAGCAACTTAGCTTTACCTCTCCTCTTTCTCTTCCGTTGTCCCTCCGGTGCCATTCTAGATCTCGGGACGAGATCCTCTCAAAGTGGTGGAGTGTTGTAACGCCCCGAGACCGTTGTGCCAGGTGTCTTCGAGTTATTCGCTGTTGTTGCCATGTCTTTTGCGTGCGTGTTGCATTTCATCATGTCATCATGTGCATTGCATCATCATGTTTTTGAATGCGTCCGGGTTCTTCCAGTTCCTTCCGTTGTTCGTTCCGAGCCCAACCACTCTTGCACGCGCCCGCGGCATGTCTGAAATACTATTTTTATAAGTGGATGAAATTTTTTCTCGGAATGGGTTGAAAGTTGGCGTGTGGTCTTATTATAGTGTAGATAGAATGCCTGCCAAGTTTCATCGCATTTGGAGTCCGTTTGACGCCCCAACGAATTAATATAGCGGCAATAGTAGCCGGTCAAAACGTCGGACGTTTTCGGTCTCCGGAAATAGTCGCCGGGCCTCCCTCTCTTCTCTTCTCTCATCTCGAGACCGTCTAAACAGATCACTACCTCCCGCCAGGTCCAATCTAACCTCTCTCGTCAGCCCGCAGCCGCCTCGAGCGTGCGTCCGAAAATTGTCCCGGACCCGACCCGAGCAGTCGTCACCGTTGTGTCCGGATCATCCCCAAACATCTACAAAACATCTCCGTTTTGTTCATTGGACTCCTCTAACCTTTTATTCTCGACCGCCCAATTACGATCGGAGGGTCTAATCCCAACCCTATTTTTTTTCCTATTTATAGTGCACCCACTTACTAAATCAGATCAAACCCTAGCCTAACCCTAGACCAATTCCCTCTTTTCCCTCCTCGCGCCGCCACCCAGTCTCCACCTTCCTCAGGATCCTTCCCGACCAATCTAGCCAGCCGACAACCTCCCACCAAACTCGGGATCTCCTCCCGATCCACCTCCGCCTCTCCATCCGCGCCCAACCACTACCCTTTCTCGATGCAGATCCTCTCGTGCTCCCCCTGCTCCCTTGCTCTCGATTGGATCGAGGGAAGGAGCCCCTCGACCCCGCGTCACCACCAACCTCCGCGCCGGCAAGCGAAACCAGGAGCCAACCAGATGAGCGCCGGCCGCCCCCTCCTTCTCCACCTTCCCGTGCTCCTCCCGTTTCTCCCTCTCTCATCTCTCCCACTCGACTCCGTCTCTTTGTTGCGTCCAGGGAACCACCCCTTGCAGCCTTGGGCCTCATCGTCGCCGCCCGGATCTCGAAGCCCGCGCTGCGCCAGGTCGTTCTGTCAGCGGGAATGGATTCCCCAACCCCGGATCTGATGCCTCCCGTTGCCCCCAAGTCCCGCCATGAACGCCCGCCCTCGAGCTTCCACTGGCAAGCCACTCTACTACTTGATCAGGACGGGCTCAGCCTGGTCCACTCTGTTCGGCGAACCCCGCGCCTCGATGCCATGTATCCGCGCCGAGCTCTGCCATTCCCGACGCTCCTCTGCATCCCGCTTCTGCCTCCCCTGCTTCTACGTGTGTAGCCCACGTGAGGTCGAGGACGACCAGCGACCAGCGCCTGCGTTGACTTCCCGGTCGCAAGCTGCCAGCCCGCTGAGTCCCTCCCTCAAGGCCCAGCCTCCCCGGCCCATCCACGCGAAGCCAGCCCACTATGAGCAGCCGCCCTAACCCCCACTGTGCACGGTTGGTCCAGCCAGTTTCGGCCCAACTCCTATTTTTTTCACTGGACAATTGTAGATATTATTCCAATAAACCAGTTTTACAGAAAAACCCCCTAGCTTCATACATATAGTTACTCACAAACCGTGCATCGGATTAAAACAAACTTAATATGAAAGTTGCTTAGAATTTTGTCTAGTTTAATAATATTCAACTTTCATGCATGTTTGAAATATTTAAAATGTTGTTTGGTTAAATTTACTCCTATTCCATGTTAAAATGTTTTAATTCATTACTAAATAATCGTAACTCGGATTTTAACAAACTTTATATGTAAATGGGGTGGAAAAATGCCTAGTTTAACATGGTTGACTCACTTTGCATGTTTAATAATTCTAAAATTGTGTTTAGGGCAGATCAGTAACCAATCCATAATTATGCTCATGGGGAATTTTCTGGACTTGTTGTTTGTTGTTCCGGCCTCATTTAAACTTGCCTAGATAGGTAGTTATCTTTTGCTTCACCCCTTGCCATGCTAACCAACATTTAACATTGTTGAGTACCTAACGAGAGAGAACTAAATAAGTCATGTGGTGTTTTCTTCAATATGCAACTCCGTTGCATATTGTGCTCCACTTAATTTGTAGGATTGTTTATGCACTTTGCCATGCCATGTATCTTTAAAACGGACATGCATCATACTTGTTGTGCATCATGCCATGATTATGTGATATTTGTTTACTATGTTGTTTGCTTTCTTTCCGGTGTACTTCTTCTCGGTAATCCGGTAACGTTGCGTTTGTGAGGATCCGTTGGCTACGCCCGTTTGTCTTCTTCACGGACTCGTTCTTCTTCCTTGCGGGATTTCAGGAAAGATGATCATTCCCTCGAAATTACTTCTATCTTTGCTTGCTAGATTCTCGCTCTTTTGCTATGCCTATGTTGCGATAACTACCACTTGCTTATCAAGCCTCCCCTATATTGCCATGAGCCTCTAACCCACCTTGTCCTAGCAAACCGTTGATTGGCTATGTTACCGCTTTGCTCAGCCCCTCTTATAGAGTTGTTAGTTGCAGGTGAAGATTGGAGTTTGTTCCTTGTTGGAACATGGATATGTTGTTGGGATATCACAATATCTCTTATTTAATTAATGCATCTATATACTTGGTAAAGGGGGGAAGGCTTGGCCTTATGCCTGGTATTTTGTTCCAATCTTGCCGCCCTAGTTTCCGTGATATCAGTGTTATGTTCCCGGATTTTGCGTTCCTTACATGGTTGGGTTATAATGGGAACCCCTTGACAGTTTGCCTTGAATAAAACTCCTCCCGCAAGGCCCAACATTGGTTTTACCATTTGCCACCTAGCCTTTTTCTTTTCCCTTGGGAGTCGCACTCCCGAGGGTCATCATTATTTTAACCCCCCCGGGCCAGTGCTCCTCTGAGTGTTGGTCCAACCTATCAGCTGCCGGTGACCACCAGGGGCAACTCTGGGCTGGTCTACCGGAATGTAGCCACCAGACCCCAAACAGTCTGATCTCTGTGCTTCGGTGTCATCCCTGGATCAGTAATGCTGACACCACACAGTACTCGGAGGATTTATAACAGAGTAGCAATCACACACTTATTACATCGAGTGTCTCAAAAGAGAACTTATTACAATAAACATGGCTTAAGGCCATCTAATAATGATAACAGCGGAAGGCTTGGAAGATAAGTGAGTCCATCAACTCCAACGGCATCACTGAGTATAGAACCACGACCTAAAACTCCTTAATCGTCGTCTGAAAAGTCTGCAACATTAACGTTGCAGCCCGAAAACGGGTCAGCACATGGAATATGCTGGCAAGGTAACACATAGAGAATAATGAAATGCAACAGCTATACTATATGCATATTTGGCTGGTGGAAAGCTCTATGGTTACTGTTTTTGCATAAAGCCAATTTTTCCCTACTTCAAAGGAATAAAATTAATTACTATCATGGTGGTTGTTAAACATTGAGAATGGTTGACAGCATTCTCAATCCCAATTAAGTAGCATCATTAAAACCCATCAAAATTAATTTAGAGTAACATGTTGAGATTCACATGATAATCCAGGTACTAGATACTCAAGATGTCCATAACCGGGGACACGGCTAACCATGATTAGTTTGTTACACTCTGCAGAGGTTTGCGCACTTTCCCCACAAGACTCGATCGCCTCTGTTTGGTTTCTCGCACTACAGGGTGTTTGAGAAGACGGATGACCGAGACATAGTCTTTCAGAAGTGCTAGCACCTTACGATCGGTTAGACCGTACCACCTACATCCCCTACATCTGCTAGTCTACCACTGTAAGAGTTCGCACAACTTAGTCAACTATGCCAGAGCCCATAATGGCTTGTGGCTGAACACGGAAGTTTCTAGTATGAATAATCTCATGATCCTTTTGAGCCTGGGTGGCGGTCCAAATAAAAACAGGCAAGTCCTGGAAACCCCAGGTGCCTCAATCCACCCAGATGTGTGTTAGGTTGCCACCTTAGATAAACCATTAATTAACAATCTCACATCTGTCAATGGATATCACTCACCCAATCCACGTCTACTAGCATAGCATGGCATAATAAGCAAACGTAGAAGTAACTCCCAAAGGTTTGATAATAAACAGGTAATAGGTACTACCTCATCTACTTCCCATCCCACAATTTAATTAGATCCTAATCATGCAATGTGTGAGGATTGATGTAATGCAATAAAACTGGGTTGTAGAAAAGGTATGATCAAAGTGTTACTTGCCTTGCTGATGATCCGCGTAACCTAGAGATTCAATGTAACAGGCGGCACACTCCAGGTATTCTATCGTAGACAAACAACAAGCATACAATAAGAACTCATCTAATGCACAGGTAAAACTCAAATAGAAGATCTAACCAGAAAGTTCAACTTAAGAACCCTGGTTGGCAAAAAGAATCAAATCGAACAAAGCAAAAGAAATCAAACGGCGAAAGAAAACAACTTCGTTCTAGCAATCTGGATCTAGGCTAAATTTTACAGTAGCAAAAACTTTTTTAAGTTGATTATTCGGAAAGAGGGTTTCGAGACGAAACTCCAGGCGCTTGAATCGCCTGATTCCGATAAACGAGCGAAAAGTTATACTAAAACGAAAATCGGATCAGAAATCGCGATCAGAAAATAACCGCGGAAAATCCGACGAAAAAGACAAACGACGACCAGATTTTTTTTTTAAAAACTGCATGGAAATCGAGGTGGCGGCGAACCTCGAAAGTCGCGCAGCTCCGGCGGCGGCGGCGGCGGGCGGCGGCGACGGCTGGGGCGGCGGCTAGCTAGGGTTTGGGGCTGGTGGCTGGGCTCCTCCTCTCGGGCTTCGGCGCCTTATAAAGGCCCCCGGCCAGCGGTGTCCTGGCCGGTTACGGCCCGTAGTCGGTTCGCGTTTTTTTTATAAATCCGCTCGGAAGAAAAATAAAAAGAAATACTAAACGGACTCCAAAAATCATGAAATAAATTTTGCCGGGTTTCTAAAATCAAGCCCGATAAAGTGAACATTTATCTGGGCCCAAAATACAACTTTGAAAAACGCGCATTTTTCCTAAATTCAAATAAAATACCGAAAAACTCCGAAATAAAACTTATTTGATTTTTTTATTAAATCCTCAATATTTCTATATTTTGGGAAAGTCATTTTATTCCCTCTCTCATATTTTTGTAATAGAAATAATTGATGATAAAATAAAATAAACCAAATGATCCTGTTTACATAATTTGAGAAAACTCAAATATGTAAATAACGAAATCCCCAACTCTCTCCGTGGGTCCTTGAGTTGCTTAGGATTTTCTAGGATCAAAACCAAAAGCAAAATAAAATATGATATGCATGATGACCTAATGTATAACATTCCAAATTGAAAATTTGGGATGTTACACGGAACCTTGGACAATCCGGTGTGCCCTGAGAACAAGATATATGCAGCTCCTATCAGGATTTGTCGGCACATTCGGGTGGCTTTGCGGGTCTTGTTTTACCATTGTCGAGGATGTCTTGTAACCGGGATGCCGAGTCTGATCGGAATGTCTTGGGAGAAGGAATATCCTTCGTTGACTGTGAGAGCCTACAGGGATTTGAACTTTCAAAAGCCGTGCCCGCGATTATGGGCAGATGGGAATTTGTTAATGTCCGATTGTAGAAAACCTGAAGTTTATCTTAATTAAAATACATCAACCACGTGAGTTACCGTGATGGTCTCTTCTCGGCAGGGTCCGGGATGTGAACACGGTGTTGGAGTAATGCTGGACGTAGGTTGTTCTAGGATCACTTCTTGATCATAGTTTCTCGACCGTGCTTTGCCTTCTCTTCTTGCTCTCATTTGTGTATGTTAGCCACCATATATGCTAGTCACTTGCTGCAGCTCCACCTCATACCTTTACCTTACCTATAAGCTTAAATAGTCTTGATCGCGAGGGTGTGAGATTACTGAGTCTCCGTGACTCACAGATACTTCCAAAACCAGTTTGCAAGTGTCGTTGATCCGCGCAGGTGATGCAACCAAGGTCAAAGGAGGAGCTCGATAAAGATCTCATTCTTTGTGTTGTTTCGAGTCAGTTGATCAGTAGTGGAGCCCAGTTGGAGTCGATCGGGGATCTGTGTAGCTTTTGGGGTAGTCTTCTTTATTTTGGTTCCGTAGTCAGACCTTGATTGTATCTGGTTGAATGTAATTCTTTATTCATGTAATTGTGTGAAGTGGCGATTGTAAGCCAACTATGTATCTCTTTCCCTTATGTATTACATGGGTTGTGTGAAGATTACCTCACCTGTGACATTGCTTTCAATGCGGTTATGCCTCTGAGTCGTGCTTCGACACGTGGGAGATATAGCCGCATCGAGGGCGTTACAAGTTGGTATCGGCACGACTTAGAGGCATAACCGCATTGAAAGCAATGTCGCAAGTGAGGTAATCTTCGCACAACCCATGTAATACATAAGGGAAATAGATACATAGTTGGCTTACAATCGCCACTTCACACAATTACATGAATAAAGCATTACATCATCTAGATACAATCAGGGTTCGACTACGGTGCCAAAATGAAAGAAGACTACCCCAAATTCTACACAGATCCCTGATCGACCCCAACTGGGCTCCTCTACTGATCAACTAGAAGGAAACAACACAAAGGACAAGATCTTCATCGAGCTCCTCCTTGAGCTTGGTTGTGTCACCTTCTTGGTTCAACGGCACCTGCAAGCTGGTTTCGGAAGTATCTGTGAGTCACGGGGACTCAGTAATCTCGCACCCTCGGGATCAAGACTATTTAAGCTTATGGGTAAGGTAAAAGGTATGCGGTGGAGCTGAAGCAAGCGACTAGCATATTTGGTGGCTAACATACGCAAATGAGAGCGAGAAGAGAAGGCAAAAGCACGGTCGAACAACTATGATCAAGAAGTGATCCTAGAACAACCTACGTCAAACATAACTCCAACACCGTGTTCACTTCTCGGACTCCGCCGGAAAGAGACCATCACGATTACACATGCGGTTGATGTATTTAAATTAAGATCAACTTCAGGTTTTCTACAACCGGACATTAACAAATTCCCATCTGCCCATAACTGCGGGCACGGCTTTCGAAAGTTCAAATCCCTGCATGGGTGTCCCAACTTAGCCCATCACAAGCTCTCACGGTCAACGAAGGATATTCCTTCTCCCAAGAAAATCCGATCAGGCTTGGCATCCAGGTTACAAGACATCCTCGACAATTGTAAAACAAGTCCAGCAACACCGCCCGAATGTGCCGACAAATCCCGATAGGAGCTGCACATATCTCGTTCTCAAGGCACACTCAGATGAGCTCTCCATACAACTAAAACCAAACCTCGTGTTTCCCCGAGGGGCGCTGCACAGGGCTCTAGTTTGGACCAAAACTCAGAGGAGCACTGGCCCCGGGGGTTAAAATAAAGATGACCCTTGAGTCTGCAGAACCCAAGGGAAAGAAAAGGCTAGGTGGCGAATGGTAAAACCAATGTTGGGCATTGCTGGAAGAGTTTTATTCAAGGCGAACTATCAAGCGGTTCCCATTATAACCCAACCGCGTAAGGAACGCAAAATCCGGGAACATGACACCGATATGACGGAAACTACGACGGCAAGAGTGGAACAAAACACCAGGCATAAGGCCGAGCCTTCCACCCTTTACCAAGTATATAGATGCACTAATTAAATAAGAGGTATTGTGATATCCCAACAAGTAATCATGTTCCAACAAGGAACAACATCTCCATGTTCCAACAAGGAACAAACTTCAATCTTCACCTGCAACTAACAACACTATTAGAGGGGCTGAGCAAAGCGGTAACATAGCCAAACAACGGTTTGCTAGGACAAGGTGGGTTAGAGGCTTGGCTCAACAATATGGGAGGCATGATAAGCAAGTGGTAGGTATCGCAGCATAGGCATAGCAAAAGAGCTAGCAACTAGCAAGCAAAGATAGAAGTGACTTCGAGGGTATGGTCATCTTGCCTGAAATCCCGCAAGAAAGAAGAACGAGTCCATGAAGAAGACAAACGGACGTAGTCGAACGGGTCCTCACAAACGCGACGTTATCGGAACCAACCTAAAGAAGCAACACCGGAAAGAAGCACACAACATAGTAAACAACCAACACACGAACATGATATGATATGCGGTATGCGATATGTGATGCATATGCATGATTTGGAAAGGAATGATTGAACCTGGCCTCAACATGGAAATACAAGAGTGCCGTTGGAAAGGTGAGATGATTTTGGTTGAAATCGATATAAAGATCACCGGAATCGGATGCACGGTTTGGAAATGGCAAGCAAAACAAATATGGCACCGGTCTGCGATAATCAGCAAGTAGCCATCTAAATGCATCAAGAACAACATTCTACAGCACTCAAACATGGCAACAAAATACATGGCAGGGATCCACTCATGAAGCTTGACAAAAGATGAACACTGAGCTACGGCTAAACCATCCAATAACAGGTTCAAACAATCATGGCAAAAGTGCAAAAGATAACAGGTTTCAGACATAGAGAAATAACAACAAGTCAGGATTTTACCATCAGGAAGCACACTTTAGAGCACGAAAACTACAAGCTACAGGAACTTAACATGGCAAAGCAAGGCATGGCATGAAGCTACTCAAAGCACTTAACAAAAGTCCCTTAGTGACCTTGAGCCAAAAGGGATCATAAAAATGCAATTGCAAGCATGTGAACATGGAAAGAACATAAACAGATCTCAGACTTGGTGAAAAACTGGAGCATGCAAATCGGTTAACGAGTAGGCATGTTTACGAGCTCGATGCACTCACTACAAAGCATATAATGACAAACTAAGCATACACCCATCAAGAAGACATGGAAAAGAAGCTATACATGGCAAGAACAACAACATAGCATGCACGGATCAATAGCAACATCCTCGGCAAAATCGCTAAACATGTTAACAATCTGCCAGGAACATTTTATAGCAAAAGTAGAGCTTGATTGACTCAAGCTAGGGTGCTCCATAAATGCAAACAAAGACATGGATGGATAGAGCACCACAATAATAACAAAACATCCTTACTGATCATCCTTAAAAGAGGCACGCATCACTAGGAAACAACATGAACATATGGGATAACAACAAAATCAGGATAAGGACTGAGTGAAATTCTAAGTCCCTAAAATCAGCATTACCGACTACGCTAATTTGCAAGCTTGTGCTAGTCACCACATAGATCACAAAAATACATGGCAAGCACCACTGTAAAGATGGCATGGCATATAACAAAACACATGTAGAGCTCAGGATCATATCATGCACACATTAATCATGGCAAAAATCACAAATAGCTATTTGCTGAAACAGATCTGACAAATTCATCACATAGCCCTCTTCCAACAGCATTTCGGGCATCAAGATGAGCTCAAATGAAAATCATTCAATGAGATGGAATGATGTACTCGTTGAGACGAACATTTTGATATGCTACACGCGCAAAACGGAGCTACGGATGCGAAGTTATGACATGATGAACATGAGCATATGAATCTGGAAATTTCGGGGATTTAGTGAAATTTTACCTCCGCGAAAAGTTAACGGGACGGAGGGATCCGGGATGACAAGATCCGGCTCGGGCGAGGGTGTGTTTGGTTTGGGGAGTGGTGGATCTCATCCCACTCCCCGGATCCGGCCGGACTTCGAACTCCAGCGAGGCAGATCTTCTCCGGCGAGGCGAGGACGAGAAAGGATGGCGGCGGGGCGGCGCTTGCGCCGGCGATGCAGTGGCGGGAGATGGCGGCGGTCGACGCCGGCGAACGGAGGCGGTGTCCAGGCGGCGTGCCACGGCGGACGGCGTCGGCCGGCGAGCTCGGGCGCCGAGACTACACGGCGGCGATGCGGAGCGCCGAACTCCGGCGAGGCGCGTGGAGGCGGTGGCCGGAGCTGCTCCGGCAAACGGAAGTGGAGAAGACGGTGGCGGCACAGCGTCTCACGCGGGCAGCGGGCGGCAGACGGCCAGTCGGCGGGCGCGGCGCACCAGGCCCGGGAGGCCGGATATTTGCAATACATGCGTGGGGATCAGTTGGATCTTTGATTGAGTCTTTTTTTTATTGACCTCCTCCAGACCAAAGAGGAGGTCAATTTGAAATTGGAGTTACAATTCAATTTTGTTAAGTTATTTTACTCTGCTTCGACATAAAATAGATGGAATCATGCTCTGTAGGATTTGAACCTACGACATCGGGTTTTGGAGACCTGCGTTCTACCGAACTGAACTAAGAGAGCTTTCATTCATTCAAAAAGAAAATCTTTTTCTATTCCTAATGTATCTCACGTACGTATAGTCTCCACAAATTCAAGTTATACCCACTTTACTTTAATTGATCTCGTCGCTACTGCCTATAAAGAAGAAAGAAGTAATAGGTAGGGATGACAGGATTTGAACCTGTGACATTTTGTACCCAAAACAAACGCGATACCAAGCTGCGCTACATCCCTTTTCCAAATTAAATTGTTGTACAATGCCATTGTACACAATTCCTGTCTTCTTTTCCACATCTTAATTTTCTTCTTCTTTCTTTCTCTATCTATATATAGAATCCTCGTGTCATTTGTTCTTTTTGGTCTCATATAATTAAGGAATTATATACATATAAAATCCAATATAATTTCACCTATAAAAGAAGGATTACTTTTCCTTGGTAATATATAGGAAGAAGGGGTCATCTTTTTCTTTTTTAGGGATAGGAAAATTTCGTTGATATGGTTCGTTTTATATATAGCATAACAATCTTGGGCAAGAGTTTATGATCATATATGTATTCCAACAAGGAAGGAGGATTTTCAATGCGGGATATAAAAACATATCTCTCTGTAGCACCCATGCTATGTACTCTATGGTTTGGTGCTTTAGCAGGTTTATTGATAGAAATTAATCGTTTATTCCCAGATGCTTTGTCATTCCCTTTTTCTAATTCTAGTTATTGTTATGGGAGGGATAGATTTCTTCGTGATATGACAAAATTTGATCCTTTTCAATCTTTTTTTAGTATCGGAAGGAAAAACAAAGAAAAGATGGATTGGGTTGAACCTCAGAGTCATTAAAAATTTGGTAAACCCTATTTTTGAAAATAGAAATTCAATTTAAAGGGGTACCCAAGCTAAATAAGGCCTCAGAAATCAGAGCATAGAAAAGGCGGGGCTGGCTAATTAAATGAAAGGATTTCGAACCAAAATCTTTGCTAATTCGACAAGGATTTTATTCTTTAATTATTTATCTATTTTTTATTACTTAATTAAAGAATAAAAATTATTCTAATGAATTTTATTCTTCTTCTCCGGATTCAAAATATAAGAATAAAAGAATAAGTAGAAGAATTAAGTTAAGCCAATCCAAAAAGAAAAGGAGGTTCATGGCCAAGGGAAAAGATGTTAGAATCAGAGTTATTTTGGAATGCATCAGTTGTGTTCGAAAAGGTGCCAATGAGGAATCGACGGGGATTTCTAGATATAGTACTCAAAAGAATCGCCACAATACACCTGGACAATTAGAATTCAAAAAAATTTGTCGTTATTGTCGCAAGCATACGACTCATCACGAGATAAAGAAATAGGAACATCGTGTGTTTGATCTTTCCAAACAACAGAAAGAGTAAGAACTTCATATTTAATATATAAAGAAAACATAGTATAGAATACAAAATACAAATCAACTCATCTGATTTCCGGTAGATATTATTTCATATGTAAAGAGGGTATTCATATACTATAATATGAACCAAATAAGATATGGATCAAAGAAAAACTACTTCTTCTGGATCCTATATTAATAAAATAAAGAAGTGAATTTTCAAATTTTCAAATTTTAAATAAGGAATAAATCATGTGTACATCTAAACAACCTTTTCTTAAATCTAAGCAACCCTTTAGTAAATCCAAGAAAACTTTTAATAAATCCAAGCAACCCTTTCGTAAATCCAAGCAAACTTTTCGTAAATTCAAGCAACCTTTTCGTAAATCTAAACAACCTTTTCGTAGGCGTCCCCAGATTGTCCCGGGAGATCGAATTGATTATAGAAATATGAGTTTAATTAATAGATTTATTAGTGAACAAGGAAAAATATTATCGAGACGAATAAATAAATTAACGTTGAAACAACAATGATTAATTACTCTTTCTATAAAACAGGCTCGTATTTTATCTTTCTTACCGTTTCATAACTATGAGAACGAAAAGCAATTTCAAGCCCAGTCAATTTCAATAATTACAGGTTCTAGACCCAGAAAAACTAGACATATTCCTCAATTAACACAAAAGTACAATTCCAATCGAAACTTAAGGAACAACAACCAAAATTTAAGAAACAACAACCGGAACTTAAGTTCCGATTGTTGATGTTTTATTCGAATTCGAAAGGGCCATACCTATATATATTATAAAGAAAGTAATCCAGCTCTTTGATTCCTACCACTTAATCTTAATTTATTGTATCTTCCCGGAGTTCCCTCTTCGGGAATTCATCTTTTATTATTCCAGTATATTACTTTATTTATACCTTTAATTGATGATCTTTATTTTATTGGAAATCATGTAAAGATTATTTGGATTTGATATAGCTACTTGTGCAAGCATTTAACGATTAAGAATCAATTTCTTCTTGTACAGGTTGTGTATTAATTTACTATAACTATCGAATACTTTATATACCCGCGTTGCTGTGTTTATCCGAGTGATCCACAAACGACGAAAATCCCTCTTTTGCCTACCTCTATCTTGATGAGAGGAAACAAAAGCTCTTTTTACCTGTTGGGTAATCATTCGATTAAGTCTTAAATGAGCCCCTCTAAATTTTGAGGCAAATGAATGCATTTTTGTTCGTCGTCTCCGGGCTATATATCCTCGCGGAACTCTGGTCATTGAATCAAATTAACCTTAATGAATAACTAATGATTTCTCTTCTTTTAGCCACCCTTTTTCTCATTAATAACAAAACTAATTATTCCGATATATAAAATATTAATTCCAATGGCTTTTGCTATAGTAACCTTCCCAACCACGATTTTTTATTCCACTCCGTTCAGTTATTTCTATACGAAATAACAAATTCATTCTAATAATACTAAAAAATAGTGGGTTCCATCGTTTCTATGGTTCCCTTTTAAACGGTGAGGCCCTCTCTATACACCGGAGCCCTTTCTTTCATCAAAAGGTATTGCGAACTTGTATAGTCCACATTCTTTGGCTCTACCTATCCATTATAGAGTAAATAGCTCTTTTCACAACAAGAGTTATCCATACAGTGACAGTATTTAATTATGAAAGTTGGCTAAGTAGCTGACCCTGTTAGTCCGTTCTTTTAAGATAAAGGAGCATAAGCCTTTTTCTTTTTATTACTATTTCCTCCGCTTAATGGATAACCATTTGCTACCAATGGGAGAATTGATTCTTATTTCCAATTGAGATAATTGGATTTGCACCAAAGGAAACCATAAATTCCATATACCATAGAAATCTAGGATAGAGAAGCTATATCCTATTCATTGGTACTAATCATGGATACTTCAATTTTTTTATATTTGTTTGAAGTCATGATCTGAAGGAGTCGCACATACACCCTAGCACATGTTCCTCGACGCTGAGGGCATCCTTTAAGCGCGGCTGTTTTTCAAGCATTCCGTACTGGATGCCTTGCGTTTCTAATAAGTTGTTTAACCATCGGCATGTTGTATGTATATAGAAAAAAATGGATTGGTTTAGATCCGTCTTAACCTGATGATTGCTCATCATGAAGTCTTTTTATTTTCTATTAAATCGAGGAAAACACGGATTTAGCTGTGAAATAACTTTACAAGAAATCCGGACACTACTAATCCTTAAACATTTCTGGAAACCACACTGGATCAGTATCGCAGTGCTTGTCAATCATTTCATCCCCTACAATATCGACAAGTCCATAAGCTTTGGCTTTGTCTGCTAACATAAAAACATCCCTTTCCATGTCTTCGGATACAACCCAAAAAGGCTTGCCTGTTCTTACTGGATAAACCCTTGTGATCATTTCGCGAACTTTGTGTAACTCTTCTACTTCTAGTAAAAATTCTGGTGTCCTTGCCCGATAATAAGCACTAGCAGGTTGGTGAAGCATAATCCTCACGGGAGGGAATGCTATATGCTTGGTGGGTTCTCCTCCAAGCAGAATGAAGGACGCCATGGAGGCGGCTATTCCGAGGCATATTGTATATATATATCTGGTGTCACCGTTTGCATCGTATCAAAAATAGCCATTCCTGAGATTAGCCACCCGCCTGGGGAGTTTGTAAACAAAAAAATATCACAAATTCCATCTTCTATACTCATATATACCATGAGACCTGTAATATGATTCGTGATCTTGCAACGAATCTCTTGACCTAAAAAAAGTGTCCTTTCTCGATACATAACATCATATAAGTCAATCCAAGTCGCTTCTTCATCTCCAGGAATCCGGTAAGGTACTTTTGGAACACCAATGGGCATATTAGATTAATATTATTAAATTTAAGTAAGAAAACCACACTTTAATGTGGAAACGTAAGAATGGAACAGAAAGAAAGAATCCGCAGTTTATTGTCTTAATTTTTATTATTATTCTATATGAATACTATAGATTCTATTAATATGTAGATTGAAAGGTTATAAATATAAGGAATGTAACACAGATTGAATAAAGAAAAAGGAATGGGTTATTTGAATGCTAAACAAAGAGGGGTAGCGATCTATTCTTCGTTTTTTTCCAAATTGGCCAAGTTACCCATTGCATATTGGCACTTATCGAGTATAGAATAGATCTGCTTCTCTTTCTTCTTATGAACATAATTGGCTTCTTATTTTTAATGGAACGAAATAAATATTCGCGCTTTCTGACACAGAATCCCCTAGGAGGGTTAGGTACATAGGATATGGATAGTCTTTTTCAATGCGATGAAATAAAGCGACATCGTGTCTATTTTTCTTAGGTAAAGGGGTATTTCCATGGGTTTGCCTTGGTATCGTGTTAATACTGTCGTATTAAATGATCCGGGTCAATTTCTTGTGGTGCATATAATGCACACAACTCTAGTTTCTGGTTGGGTTGGCTCAATGGCTTTATACGAATTAGTAGTTTTTGATCCCTCTGATCCTGTTCTGGATCCAATGTGGAGACAAGGTATGTTCGTAATTCCCTTCATGACTCGTTTAGGAATAACAGATTCATGGGGTGGTTGGAGTATTTCAGCAGGAACTGGAACAAATCCGGGTATTTGGAGTTATGAAGGTGTGGCGGGTACGCATATTGTGTTTTCTGGCTTGTGTTTCTTGGCAGCGATCTGGCATTGGGTATATTGGGAACTAGAAATATTCTCTGATGAGCGGACGGGAAAATCCTCTTTGGATTTTCCCAAGATCTTTGGAATTCATTTATTTCTTGCAGGGGTGGCTTGCTTTGGCTTTGGGGCATTTCATGTAACGGGTTTGTATGGTCCTCGGATATGGGTATCCGATCCTTATGGACTAACTGAAAAAGTACAAGCTGTAAATCCAGCGTGGGGTGCAGAAGGTTTTGATCCTTTTGTTCCGGGGGAATAGCTTCTCATCATATTGTTGCGGGTACATTGGGTATATTAGAGGGCTTATTCCATCTTAGTGTCCGTCCGCGTCAACGTCTATATAAAGGATTACGTATGGGCAATATTGAAACTGTACTTTCCAGTAGTATTGCGTGGTCATGTTGTTCATGACGTTTGTGACCCGTCGTGGCACCGGGCATGGCACATGTACCGGACTGGATGCACACATGTATGTGCCAAGAGGGAGCGTTCCTGTGGCCCGACGAGGACGTGATTCCTTTGAGTGGGGGTGTATGTGATGGCCTGGCTTATTAGGGATGATAGACTTCTCATATCAATAAGGAATTCCTTCTTTTCCGGGAGCCCATTCAGACAGAACTCCAAAGTTAAGCGTGCTCAGCTTGGAGTAGTGTCAGGATGGGTGACCGACCGGGAAGTTGCTCCCGGGTGCGCACGAGTGAGGACAAAGTGCGCAGAAAAGACTAGTATTGATCTGTGGGGCCAGTCTAGATCCCGCCAGGAGTAACGACCACCGGCGGGTGTGTCCGGGGCGTTACACCTGATGAAGGCATGTGCGATGTACAACATGTGGTTCACTCGGATGAACTGTTTGTGATTAGGCAACACAAAATAAACGGTTAGCCGGATCAAGGTATGTGCGATGTATGACATGCGGTTCACCCGGATGAACAGTTTGCGTTGAGAAAAGAGAACATAAATTGTTCAATATAACAAATACCGTAAATATTGCAAGGTTCAAGTTCAAACATTACAATGCCCAAATTTAAACATTCCAACCTGCGTCATTTCTGAAAAGGGATCAGCCCCTGAAAAGTCATGTATGAGTTTGACACAATAACTTCCAATTGCTTTGCCATATTCTCTTCCAATACGAAGTTTGGCATTTTTGGAGGCACTTCCATTCCGTTGTACCAGCCTCTTCTGATAATAATGCCATTGATCTTTCCTAATTAAATGTGTGTTCAACCTCAGTACCCTCAGCACATTTGCTCTGGCAAGAAAGAAAATGGCGAGTGTAATCTGTGGTGGGGTCCGTCGGTAGGAGTTCAAAGTAATATTTGAGAGATGCAGATCCAGGCATTCGATGTGATTGTCGTTATCAACATCTTCCACCGGGCCTAATATGCACTACAAAAGAAGAGAACGTGTTAGTGCCTACATGTAGTTTTGAACAATGCTACATGCCCATTTGGTTTGCAGGATTTGTCAAATGCACCAACGTGCCATATTCAATATGTCATGATTAACATGGGCATTGATTTGATTACAATCTAGAAACATGTAGCCTTCTTCACAAGAGGTTGGATTGGATGAAAAAATTCGCTAAGAAAACTAGTACATATGAATCCAAAGGATAAATGCTTATGGACGATTGTAACCATATGATTGAAGCAACCAATATGGGGTGGGGGTGTATGTCCTAAAACCTCCAAAATTCCTTCAGAAATCGTGGTACATAGTCATTGTAAACATGGGAAATGGTGAAAAAACTTAAATCCATTATGGTTAACATTTAACAGGAAAGGAACATCACCTCGATATATAGCTTCTTCAGGCACGGAAAGCATCTCAGGTAACTAAAAACTTGGTCTAGGTTGGGGACGACAGATTCTAGTGCCAAGACCTTCACTGTGCCCAGAGTCTGGGTGAAGTTCGATGGATGACAAACAAACATACATCTTCAAAACTAGTTAGAACATTGATATGAAGAAGGAGAGGTATATAAGGCGACTGTTGTACCTGAAAGTTGTAGTATTTGACAGACGAGTAGCCCACCACTTTCAATTTCAGCGCAGAAATGACATTGATTCTTGTTGGACCTTGTTGATCAACTACAAGTAATCTCTCAAGTGAAGGTGTGTCCTTGATGACCACATTGAGGTCCACCTTTTCTGATCTCTCGTTGCAGCACCAGCTACACACATAAATAGTGCGGAGAGTCTTGGAGGTGATGTGCAAGGTACTTGACCAATTCATCGCCTAAAGACGAAGGAACTCGAGTGCAGTACAGCCGCGGAGCAGGTGCTCCATGTCATACTTGGGGATGTGGACGGCGACGAGCTCGAGGCGCTTCAGTCGTGGTAGAAAAAGAGTGGACACGTCATTAGGGGGGGGGATGGCAGTTCATGAACTTGGCGAGGCGCAGCATGGGCGCGAAGCGGAGCGCGGACGTTGGCAGGAAGCTCATATGCCCATCATTATAACTTAGCTTCTCGAGCTGATCTATTGCGCGGGATCGGAACCACTCGTCAAGCTTGGCTTGCTCCTAGCCACTGGAACGGAACTTGCCCGCGAAAAGGCCTTTGATTGGGCCATGGTGACTGCCGAGGATCTGGGAGAACGCATCCAAGCTTTGGCGATAGCCATGGCAGAGCTTGTGGGCGTGGAGGAGGTCGACAGGGGTGCGGAGTAATAGGTGCGCCACCGCCCGGAAACGGCAGCTGTCCTCGCCCGATTTCTGATTGGGAGGAGGGATATGATGACTATCAACATCTCATCGGGGAGGTTGTTGATGAAGTCTAGGCCTGCTGGAGTCGCTTGTGGTTCTTTCTCGACCCGCCTCCGCTTGTTGGCAGCCTCGTTCTCCACCTCGTCGGCCGGGACGGGAACCTCTGTCTCCATATTCATGCCGTGCTCCGGTGCTTCAGCAGCCCCGGCATCGCCACACCCTCCGATGGGGCGCTTTGGCGGTATCCTCGTACACTGATGGCACTGAGGACTCAGAGCGGCGTCGAGGATGCGGGCGGAGAGTGAGGAGTTGTGAGTGTGGCGAGGATGGGGGGTGCAGCCTCTCGGCGGCGCCATTAATATAGACCAGTGGGAGCGAGGCGGGCGGCGGTCCAAGGCTGTCTCGCTTCTCGGTGAGAACGACTGCTTAATCTCTAGTATGAATGAAATATATGCTTAATTACTAAATTTTGGTTGCAAAAATAGATGGTCATATTGAGTTTTAGCTGCATATTTTGACAAATCGCAGTGTCTCTTGGCTTAGCGCCGAAGTCTGCCTTTAATTCACATACCGTAATCTGAACCGTTTGCGTTGAAGAGATGCACAGATCCTGCGTTGAACATCTTGTACGCACCCAGGTGAGCCTGCGCACCGGACTGCAGTTGCACGCCTCCCGTTCAGTCAAGCAGCTGTCCACGCGGCACCTCCTATAGCCATTAAAACAAAGACACGTGGCATCATGTGAATGGTTAACCGGGCGCACACGGTTTGAATTATACAAACATTTGAGATATTAAAGTGGCAGCTATTTTTTCAAAATGCCTTTGTTGGCTGTCATTATTCGAGTGCCCTTCCATGTTACCATGCCAAGTTTCATGAATTTCAGACGAGTTTTGGATTTACTAGAATTTAAAAACCAGGCATCTCAATGTTTTGCCGGCAATCAATGGTGCCCTGGTGTTTGAAATTCATTCCCATTTCTTGCGTGGGACCTAAGCATGCACCCAAGGACACGGATTTGATTTTTCAACGAATTTATATGCACTTGAGCATGCGCATGTAGTTCAAATTTGAATTATGCACGTAAATGCATTGAAAACTCAGTTAATGCATAAATATGTCCAAACGAACAACGGAAAATCACAAAAATTCACACAACATTCCTGTTGTTCTATGTTGACACGAGAAAAAAACTTGAAAGCAATAAGAGGCAATGGATATCGTTTCGTCCCCAAAGGTGAGATGGTCCCTACCGAAAACCATCATGCTTGTTGTGAGAAGCTCCGGTTTGTGAGAAGCATATACCCAAACTTGCCCCAAATGGGACAAAATTTGTACCATGACGTGTTGATGCCGCTCCATGATAGCATGCCGAGTTTCATGAATTTTAGACGAGTTTTCGATTTACTAGAATTCAAAAACAGGCATCTCACTGTTTTGCGGGCAATCAACGGTGTTGTGGTGTTTGAAATTCATTCCCATTTCTTGCATGGGATCTAAGAATGCACCCAAGGACACAGATTTGATTTTTCAACGAATTTGTATGCACTTGAGCATGCGCTTTTAGTTCAAATTTGAATTATGCACATAAATGCATTAAAAACCGAGTTAATGCATACAAATGTCCAAACAAACCCCAAAAAATCATAAAAAGTCACAAAACCCTCATGTTGTTCTATGTTGACACGAGAAAAAAACTTGAAAGCAATAAGAGGCAATGGATATCGTTTCGTCCCCAAAGGTGAGATGGTCCCTACCGAAAACCATCATGCTTGTTGTGAGAAGCTCCGGTTTGTGAGAAGCATATACCCAAACTTGCCCCAAATGGGACAAAATTTGTACCATGACGTGTTGATGCCGCTCCATGATAGCATGCCGAGTTTCATGAATTTTAGACGAGTTTTCGATTTACTAGAATTCAAAAACAGGCATCTCACTGTTTTGCGGGCAATCAACGGTGTTGTGGTGTTTGAAATTCATTCCCATTTCTTGCATGGGATCTAAGAATGCACCCAAGGACACAGATTTGATTTTTCAACGAATTTGTATGCACTTGAGCATGCGCTTTTAGTTCAAATTTGAATTATGCACATAAATGCATTAAAAACCGAGTTAATGCATACAAATGTCCAAACAAACCCCAAAAAATCATAAAAAGTCACAAAACCCTCATGTTGTTCTATGTTGACACGAGAAAAAAACTTGAAAGCAATAAGAGGCAATGGATATCGTTTCGTCCCCAAAGGTAGGACGTTCCCTACCAATAATCATCATGCTTATTGTGAGAAGCTCCGGTTTGTGTGAAGCATATACCCAAACCTGGCCCAAATTGGACAAATTTTGAACCACAACATGTCAATGCCGCTCCATGATAGCTTGCCAAGTTGCATGAATTTCAGACGAGTTTTCGATTTATTAGAATTTCTAAACCAGGCATCTCACTATTTTGCGGGCAATCAACGGTGCCATGGTGTTTGAAATTCATTCACATTTCTTGCATGGGACCTAAGCATGCACCCAAGGACAAAGATTTGATTTTTCAACGAATTTATATGCACTTGAGCATGTGCATGTATTTCACATTTGAATTATGGACATAAATGCATTGAAAACTCACTTAATGCATGGAAATGTCCAAACGAACCCCGAAGAATCACAAAAGATAACACAACACTCTTGTTGTTCTATGTTGACACTAGAAAAAAATTGAAAGCAATTAGAGGCAATGGATATCGTTTCGTCCCCAAAGTTGGGGCCTTCCCTACCGAAACCATCATGGTTGTTGTGAGAAGCTCTGGCTTGTGAGAAGCATATACCCAAACCTGCCCCAAATGGGCCAAAAACTTTACCACAGTACGTTAATGCCGCTCCATGATAGCATGCCAAGTTTCATGAATTTCATACGAGTTTTAGATTTACTAGAATTTAAAAAATAGGTATCTCAATGTTTCTGGCCGAGTGACAGTGGCACGATGTTTGACATTCATTCCCATTTCTTGCATGGGACCTAAGCATGCACCCAAGGACAAAGATTTGATTTTTCAACGAATTTATATGCGCTGGAGCATGTGCATGTAGTAAAAATTCGAATTATGCACATAAATGCTTTGAAAACTCACTTAATGTGTAAAGATGTCCAAACGAACCCTGAATAATTCCAATTCTTTTATGATCACTTCAGGTAAAAGGTCTAGTAACTGAAACACTGTCCATGGACGCTGTGACCCCATTATGTAATTCAAATCAAGACAAAAAATCAAGTAGATCCCACACAGTTTATTATAACGAACCATGTGAGATGAAACACAAAATATCTTCGGACCGTGTCTGAATAAGGGAACGTGTCTGATGACACTTTGCACGACAGTTTTTTGGCTGAAGGGATTCCAAATTTTTGGCTTCCGCGGAAATATCTACCTCCCCGCCCCCTCCCCCTTACCAAAAGCCACATTTCCCCCCTTTCCGCCTTCCTTTCCAAGTTGAAACCTTCACTCCTTGCTTGCAGTGCCGCCGCCTCCTCGCCGGCGACCCTCCTTCACACTGCTCGGCCTCGCCTATCCAGGCAGGTAATCCACACCGACCCCCATCCTCCTCCTCCTTCCACAACTCACATGCCCCGACCGCCGCCGTTAGTGCGACACATTCCACCCAAATCATCGAACCCTCCACCAAATAAGCATCGGCCTAAGCCATGGTGCACACAGTATAACCAAGACCTCAAGGAGCATTTGGCAGCGGAGAAGCAAATCACGGCCGCACGGGCGGATGAGGTCGCGATGGCTGCCATTCGTGCCGACCCCCAGTTCCTGGAGGAGCACCTCACCGTCGAGGCCACCATTGACGCCTCGTGCGCCGATGCCGCGATGCGGTTGGGTGCTTTAAATGACGTTCGTGGCGTTTTCTCGAGGCCACCGTCGGTGCCTTCGACAAAGACTACGAGGTGTTTTCTTAGCGTGCACGTGCTTACCTCATCTCGAGAGCCAGCAGGTTGGTGCCTGGAGCATCTCAGGCAACTCACCACTACAATGAGGGCACCCATGATGCGGAGGCCTCGCCCTCTTCCATGTCCAAGGAGCCAATCGTCATCGATATCTCCGACAATGAGGAGTAGCTTGTCTTATTAGCTCACTACAAGGACCCATGTTCAGTTTGCTAGCTACTGCATTTCCTTAACAAATTGTAGTGAATTGTGCTATCTACTTTTACCATGCAATCTTCTGCTATAGTGTATATGTTCTATATGTCTTGCAATGTGGTATTCAATTAACTGCTTGGTTCAATTCTATAAATGTGATGTTCTATTCTTCAGGGTGCAATATTTCCAAGTTGTTAAGCATGCTTGGTTTGCTAAATTGTCTTGTCTTCTATTAGGAGTGTGTTATATTGTTCAATTGGTGTTTACTTAACTGCTTCGTTCATTTGTTGTGGCTTGGTTCACTTGTTTTGGTGTTTAGTTAACTGCTTGGTTCAATTCTGCATTGTGATGTTCAATTGTTGTGGCTGCATTCTGTTATTGTATACCACGTGAGGAATAAGTCGAATTTGGCTATACTAAATACATGAGAAACAAATACAATTGTTATATTTCCAAGTTGTTAAGCATGCTTGGTTTGGTTAATTGTCTCATCTTCTATTAGGACTATGTTATATTGTGCAATGTGGTGCTTAGTTAACGTTTGGTTCATTTGTTGTGGTGTTTAGTTAACTGCTTGGTTCAATTCTGCAATGCGATGTTCAATTGATGTGGCTGCATTCTGTTATTGTATACCATGTGAGGAATAAATCGAATTTGGCTGCACTTAATACATGAGAAACATATACAAGTGCTATATTTCCTAGTTCTTAATCATGCTTGGTTTGGATAAATGGGTTTTCCATGTGGCTTGAATTAATCTGATGAATCTGCAATGTGCATATTTATCATCAACATATTTTACTGATAGCATGCGAACCCTTACTTAACCTGATGAGTAACTACCTTATATGTATTGCAGGGAAACAATGGGAAGCACCGAGGTTTACAAGATGGTATTAACTATTATACCTTGCCTTTTGTATTCCTTTGCCCCATTTCTAATACAGAGAAGATATTTATGCACATCCTTGTTTTCAGGCTTCACTGATGATTACCTCTCAAACCACCTCTGTGGTCAGGAGGCGAGGAAAGTTTTCATACAACATCCATGGTTCATTATTGAAGTGTTCCTAAAGAGGTCCAAGGATGGACGATCAATCATCCACAGGCACTGGCCTAAAGTTGCAAAGACCTTCAACGGTTTTCCTGAAGAGGTCGAAGGATGGACGGTCAATCATATTCGCCTTCCACTTCAGCATTTTTCCAGATGATATGCATCTCTCTATTTACCGTCTACGATGCTAATTTTGAAAGGTTCTAGATGTTGCATGTGAAACTTGCTGCTGGTGCAGTTGTGTAATGGGGTAGCTGAGTGATAAAGCTATATCATGTTGTACTCTGATGTATTTCAATTATGAAAGCCTGCTTCCTTAATATGGAAATGGAATATATTATGTGCTTAATATGAATGTCAATTAGATTAGTAAATGGATTATTAATAATAGGGAAATTGGCCCGCTAATTGGCCAATTAGCTTGCTAATTGGGTTTTCCTATTCCAAACGGTTAATGAGAAACCACCGTGGGTGATGACCTCAGGCAACGCACACAGTTTCTAGGAATAAACCATGTTGGATCAATGAAGAATCACACACGACATTCTCTTCAAAACTGTTTGCGTTACGCCACTTGCGCAAACGTTTTCCTTGGAGCGTCTGTATTGGGATGTACATCCGAACGGAAACGTTTAGCGGGGACTGACTCTGTGGGATGTACTTGCGACCGGAAACAATTTCACCGTATAATTGTATTTTTAGCTATACTGTAAGTATTTCCGTATTTGCGCGCCCGCCAGTCGCACACGACCTCATTTTGCCGAACATGTGTGCCAGGAGGGCCTATCCCTGATGGTTTCTGGGTCGTGTGGGAAGGACCCCCCTATCGCCCACACTCACTTGGCGACGGTTCCAGATGCCGTCGCGGAAAGGGGTTAAAACCCATTTGTTTAGGACCGACGCACACAAGTGTCTTTTACTTCTTTTTTTAATCTTTCTTGTTTATTCTTAAAAATAGAAAAAAACCTAAAAAACTATAAACTAAATGTAACCTAAACTAAATTAACCTTAACTAACCTAAACTAAACTAAACTAACCTAACCTAAATTAAACAAACATAAACTAAATAAAAACAGAAAAAAACTACCACGGCTACGGGCGGGGCGGGGCGGGGCGGCTGGGCGGTGGCGGTTCAGGATGGGGGAGGGGCGGGGCGGCCGGCGACTCGAGACGGGGGCGAAGCGGCCGGGCATGCGGGGCGGCGCGGCCGGGCGCTAGCGGCTCAGGATGGGGGCGGCGTGGACGGGTAGGCTGGGCAGGTGGGGTGGTGCAGCCGGGCGGCGACGACTCGAGTCGGGGGCGTGGCGGTGCTGGGCGACCGGCGACGGGGGTGGCGCATGGTGGCCGGAGAGGGGGGTAGCGGCGGGGGTTAGGGGCTGTGACAGGGTGAGAGGCGGCGGCGGCTCTGGCAGGGGAGAAAGAGCGGACAGAGAGAGGGGTGGGGCAGGGCGATGGCCTCTTTTTAGTTAGGTCACAGCTCTTTATCGTCTGCTAGCAAACAACAAAGAGCCTAGCTAACGGACGTTAGGTTGGCCACTTTCTTTGCTGTCCGCTAGCTGATGGCAAAGAACCTTTGCCTTCTGCCAGCGGACAGCAAAGAAAGTGGCCGTTAGGTGGTTCTCGCTAGTGGGACACCCTCCCTCTTTGTCGTCTGCTAGCGGATGGTAAAGCTTCTATGATGTCCGCTAGCTGATGGCAAAGATCTTGCTGACGACAAACACGTTCTTTGCCGTCAGCTCTTTCTTTGCCGTCATCTTTCCTTTAGCTTATGGCAAAGAGCTAGCCGACGACAAAGATCCTGATTCCAGTAGTGATTTCCCCATACGCAAAAAGGGTCGATGCGTGGATCCTTGCCAAGGGCATATGTACCTACAAGCAACAAGTCAATATTAGAAGCTAACAAGTGTCCAGGCCTGGATCCATATGCACTACATTATGGAGCGACAGGGGGAGTACAAGCCGAGCGATGAAGCTAACCTTGGTGGAAAATGGTGGCCACTCCCATTGTTGTCTTGCATAAGTAGTGGAAAGGCATGATAAGTACAACAACCATAACATCAAACAAATATAGCAAAGGTAAACAACATCATCTCCAAATGATAGCTTGAATGTGTTGGTTTCAGCATGATGTTAAAGCAGATATAAAATGGAAGACAATGTTATCGATAGCGGGCTTAACAACCATCAAATATTGCAATTCAAACTGGTATTGTTGAAATGAATAGAACATAGGTAATGCTTAAACATCACACTGGATAAATGTGTAAAACTGGAATAAAGGGCATGTGTTAACGACACAAGGCATAACTTGAACCAAATATAGCCATTCAAACTGGTATTGATGCAGTCGAGCGGCACAGTTCTGACTTGCACATAATGAATAACACATTGTGAATAACTGAAAGAAACAAGGCAAAAATGTTTAGTGTAACAACCAAATATAGCCATTGAAAACTAGACAGAGTCTCACCGCAACCATCCTAACAAGCAAATACAGATAAACATGGCATATGCTTGAAAACTGAAAAAATGCTAACTTCAACCAACCTAACAAGCAAATAAAGATAAACAAGACAATTTCTTGAAAACTGGACAAATGCTAAAAAAACTACCTAACAACCAAATACAAATAAACAAGGCATCTGCTTGATAACTGGACAAATGCTAACTGCAACCAAACAAAGAACCAAATACATATAAATAAGGCATCTACTCGATAACTGGATAAATGCTCACTTCAACCAACCTAACAACCCAATACAGATAAACAAGGCATCTACTCCCTATAAACAACCAAATATTTCCATTCGTGAAACTTAAGTGGACAATTCATACCTAAACATCACATAGCCCTATTGAACAATACATTTTTGCATAACTGAAATAATTAAACATGGCACAGTTAAAGCACCACTAGGCAAATGCTAATACAGCAAAGGGTACGGGTTAGCAAGCTGGAAAAGGTAATATTTGCTAATAGGATGTTGCCTCACATTTCATGGACGGGATCCTTCCAGTTGGAAGAGCACAGACCCATGGTGCACTCTCAGATGTCACAGATGTGTTGTTTCACCCTGGAAGAACCTTTGTGGGTGCCCTCCTTATGGTCGTGGTCGTGGTCGACAAGATCTGACTTGGGAATTAAGGATCCCAAGCCGCCGTCGTAGAACGTGTCCTTCAGTGACAAAATGGGCTCGATCACGTATAAGGATGACAAATCCTAGACCGCTTGGCCGAGGAGATCAATGACAGGGCCGTCGAAGAGATCGACAACGGTTGAACCAGAGGGGTTGAGGATGGACCACTTAACCTGTGACATGGCCTGCGTGAATCTGTCGCTGTCGACGAGCTTGATGTCATAGCTAGCTTCCTCGAGATACAGTAATACGCTAGCCCGCTGACTTGAAGCCTTCGGCATGACAACGTAGTCAACGTCTTCGCCGTCTTCCACGGCGACGTGTTGCTCTGGGATCGACAGGTCGGGGTCAATGCCGGCCACCTAGCCTACGTCCGCCGGAGAGGCCATGATAAATGTCTTCTTGGCCAAACGCTTGTCGGGCTCCCCGGAATACGTTGCCGAGCTTAGGCTGCGACATTTTGGAGCAGGGGATGTAGATTTGTGTAATGCCCCAGATGAAACATTCCTTAATTGTAACTCCATCTCTTTCCATTTCCGGCTATGTGATGTTATATCCTTCGTGGTTGGGTTTTTGTCTTTGTTTTGCATTTTGTTCATGTCATGCATTTCATCTCATGTCATCATTTGCATGTCATTTGCATTCGTGTTCGTTTCATGCATCCGTTCATTTTCCCCGTTGTCCGTTTCGGAACCCGACACTCCCACATGCACCCGTTGCACCTTTCAGATCTCGTTTCATGAGCGGGAGAACAAATTTCTCGGAATGGGCCGAGATTTGTCGAGTGGCCTTGGTACATCACCGGTAGGCCGCCTGTCAAATTTCGTTCAATTTGGAGGTCGTTTGATGCCCCAGTTGTTTACCGGGTAACCGCAAAAGCCCCTCTTTTTGCAGCCCAGCACCCCTCCAATACAGCCCACTAGCCCATCTAAACCCCATCCATGCTCTTCGTCGTTGGATGACGATCGTGTGGGCAAAAACCGAACCTCATATCATGCCACCCATATTGCCATGTCAACCTCCATCTTTGCTTGCTAGTTGTTCGTTTTATCGCTATGTCGCGCTACCTTCCACTCGTTTATCATGCCACCCATATTGCCATGTCAAGCCTCTAACCCACCATCCTAGCAAACCATTGTTTGGCTATGTTACCACTTTTGCTCAACCCCTCTTATAGCATTGCTAGTTGCTGGTGCCTTGCAGGTTGTTCCATGTTGGAACATGGATATGTTGGGTGAGGGAGTCCTGGATTAGGGGGTCTCCAGATAGCCAGACTATATCCTTTGGCCGGACTGTTGGACTATGAATATAGGAGATTGAAGACTTCGTCCCGTGTCCGGATGGGACTCTACTTGGCGTGGAAGGCAAGCTAGGAAATACGGATATGTATATCTCCTCCTTTGTGACCGACCTTGTGTAACCCTAGCCCCCTCCGGTGTCTATATAAACCGGAGGGTTTTACTCCGTAGGACAACATAAAATCATACCATAGGCTAGCTTCTAGGCTTTAGTCTCTCTGATCTCGTGGTAGATCAACTCTTTTAATACTCATATCATCAAGGACAATCAAGCAGGACATAGGGTATTACCTCCATCAAGAGGGCCCGAACCTGGGTAAACATCATGTCCCCTACCTCCTGTTACCATCCACCTTAGAAGCACAGTTCGGGACCCCCTAACCGAGATCTGCCGGTATTGACACCGACATTGGTGCTTTCATTGAGAGTTCCACTGTGTCGTCATCATAAGGAGGATGGCTCGCCTCGTTGTCAAGGACAACATCACCTCTGGGGGAGCCCTGGCTGTAGGCCAAACTCTCCGACTAGGCGGCTTCGTCATGACAGTCCCCTCGGCCGTTGCACCGACGATGACCTCTTAGGTCATTGAAAATAGCCTCCACGTCGGCCCGAAATTTGCCGAGCAGATGGATCCAATGGAGCTCTCCTCTTTGAACGAGCTCTTGGATCGCATTGCCGCTCTGGGAGTCACTACGGACTACGATCGGATCAGGCTTAAACCCGACCAAAGGAAGATTAACTCTCCGCTGGTCACCCATCAGATAGCGGCGGTGGAGAGCAATGCGGTGATTCTCCCTCTTATCCTAAGGACGAACTATGTCCGGATTCCCGAGCTCCCCGATCCAGATACTCACTTACGGGAGGACACCGCCCTAACCCTGAATCCAGAATCTGGACGCATACCGAACCCACAGGGCAACATCCTGGAACCCGAACTTCCAAGATCAGAAACTCCCCTGCCCCGGGATCATAGATTGGGTCAAGGTCTGGACTTAAATCCACCCACCGAACCAGATACAAACGATCTTTCCCACATTAGGCAAGCGCCCCAAGAGACAATATATCACTATTGGGCCAGATTCCGCCTTGAAATGAACAAGGTCAAGGACTGTCGCGAGGAAGACGCAATTTCGTTCTTTCGCAACAATTGCACGGACAAGGGAGTCCTCAACACCATAAGTCACCGTGACATAGCACACTTCGCTGACTTGGCGGCCATAGTACGGAAATACTGTGCGATGGAAAGTTCCTGGAAAACCCAAACGCAATTTTGGGATAATCCGGCTCTGACAAAACCCCTGGTCCGAACTAAAAGGGTGCACTCTCATAAGTCACCCGACTCAATTACAAAGAAGAAAAAGCCCACTACAGGGCGTGGAACCATATTGGAGGGATGACTTAACGGGCCCTGCAAAATCCATAGTACAACGGATACCATATCAACACACAGCCTTAGAGCATGTTGGGTACTCCGGCAGGTGGCCAAAAGCGGTGAGGATCTCCTCATCCAAAATACCTCAGTGCACCTTCCCATGGATAACAATACAATATTAACGCTCTTCAAGACCTTCGCCTCAAATAATAGGCGTAAGCGAGCACTCCGCAGCCTTGCCGAAGTCTCCATGTGGCAGTAATAAATCCATGGAGCGACACGGCTATCACATTCAATGCCAGTGAAGAACCTAAATTCCGAACAACCCAAGCACCAGCCGCTTTGGTCCTCAGTCCAATTGTGGACGACTTTCGGCTCACTACGGTACTCATGGACGGTGGCAGCGGATTAAACCTCATTTATGAGGAAACTCTCCAAAAAATGGAAGTAGATAGCAACCGTATTGAGAAAAGCAGTACGACCTTCCGACGGATCATCCCTAGCCGGGAGGCATGTTGTGCTGGGAAAATCACACTTGATGTGGTATTCGGCACTCCAAAGAATCACAGGTCCGAAGAAATTACATTCCAAGTGTCCCCGTTCAGTAGCGGATACCACGCCCTTCTAGGGCAGGAGGCATTCACGATCTTTCAAGCCATACCCCATTATGGGTACATGAAGCTCAAAATGCCCAGACCCAATAGAATCATCACTCTAGTTAGTGATCCCAACATAGTACTCCATGCCGAGAACAAAACAGCCGCACTAGCCCTCGAGGCATTATCCGAAGCCTTTGTGGCAGGGGAGTTAACCGCGGTGCACTCCAAAGTGGACAGGGACGACGTGATACTAGATAAAAGATCCAAGTCCACCTCCTTTAAACCAGCAGACGAAATAGTCAAATTCCAAGTCCATCCAACGGACCCCACAAAAACAGCATCCATCGGGGCACAGTTAAACCCCGCTGTAGACACCGCACTACGGGAGTTTCTGCGCGAGAATTGGGACATATTCGCCTGGCATCCTTCAGACATGCCAGGAATCCCACGCAGATTGGCCGAGCATAGCCTTAATGTGCTAAAAGGATTCAAGCCGGTCAAGCAGACTCTTTGGCGTTTCTCTGAACCTAAGCGACAAGCCATGGGACAAGAACTAGCCAAGCTACTGGAGGCCAGATTTATTAGAGAAATAAAACATCCGGACTGGCTAGCAAACCTGGTGATGGTACCAAAGAAGGACAAATCCTGGCGCCTATGTGTCGACTTCAAAGACCTTAATAAGGCTTGCCCAAAGAATCCCTTGCCACTCCCCCGCATCGATCAAATCATCGACGCTACCGCAGGACACGAATCATTGTGCTTCCTCGATGCATACTCCGGTTACCACCAGATTAAGATGGCGAAGTCTGATCAAACCGCAATGGCATTTATCATGCCATATGGCCCCGTATTTTTAACACAATGCCCCTCGGGCTCAAAAACACCGGCGCAACATATCAGCGCATGATCTAGACATGTCTGGAAAAGCAGATCGGCAAGACTGTGGAGGCATATGTAGACGATGTGGTCATTAAAACCAGACACGTCGACTCTTTAATAGAAGACTTGAGGCTCATGTTCACCAATCTCCGAACATATGACATTAAGCTCAATCCGGAAAAATGCATTTTCGGCGTTCCCGCCAGAAAGCTCCTAGGCCTCATCATCTCCAGTAGAGGAATTGAAGCAAATCCGGCTAAAATCCGAGCTCTGTCGCAGTTGGCTATCCCAACTGAACTCAAGCAAATCCAGAAATTAACTGGATGTGTGGCGGCCTTAAGCCGCTTTATCTCCCGATTAGGAGAAAATGCACTTCCCCTTTATCGCCTACTTCGGCGCATCGAACACTTCGAGTTGACGGACGCAGCCATGGCCGGACTGGAAGAAATAAAAGCCATCCTGGACACCAACCCAATCTTGGCCGCGCCAACTATTGGCGAACCAATGCTATTATATATAGTGGCAACTCACCAAGTTGTAAGAGCAGTGCTCGTCGTCGAACGAGAGATGGACGGACATAAATTCCCACTTGAAAAGCCGGTATATTATGTATCCACCATCCTCACTCCATGCAAATCGCGGTACCCACATTACCAAAAGATAGCATACGCGGTATTTATGGCATCCCGGAAATTACGACACTACTTCCAAGAGTGTTCGGATATGGTGGCCTCCGAAGTACCACTCAATGACATAATAAGCAACCGCGATGCCACGGGCCGGATTGCCAAATGGGCTATCGAGCTCCTCTCGTTCGACATAACATATAAGCCACGATGAGCCATTAAGTCGCAAGTACTGGCCGATTTCGTAGCCGAATGGACAAAAGCCGAACTCCCTAAAGAGTACGGCGCATACTCCAATTGGATCATGCACTTCGACAGCTCTAAAATGCTGACGGGTCTAGGGGCTCGCGTCATCCTGACGTCCCCCACCGGAGATACGGTGCAATACGTGCTCCAAATACTATATACGGACTCCAATAACGCAGCCGAATACGAGGCCCTATTACACGGTCTCCGGATGGCAATCTCCATGGGAATCCAACGCCTAGAGGTGCGTGGGGACTCGAACCTTGCAATATCCCAAATAAATGTAGACTTCGATGCCAAGGATCCGAATATGGCGGCAGATCACAACGCCATCCTCAAAATGTCAGCTCGGTTCGAGGGGCTTGAATTCCACCATGTGGCTCGGGAAAACAACCAGGCGGCGGACATCCTAGCCCAAATCGGCGCTAAACGCGACCCTGTCCCACCGAACATATTCCTGGAAAGACTGTTTAAACCATCCGTCGTATGGGAAGGGGACACCGGCAAAAATAGTCCGGACCCGGCCACAACCCTAGATGTCGAACACTCTGACACAATTAGAGGCTCTGCCACCGAAATAACACCTTCAGCCCACGTGATAATGGCCGTCATTGCCCCGTGGACAGAACCATTCCTGGCCTACTTAACTAGACAGGAATTACCCGAGGACCAAAATGAGGCATGCTGCATAGTGCGGCGATCTAAAGCCTACAAGGTCCACAAGGGAGAGCTTTATAAGAAAACCACAACCGGAGTCCTTCAAAGGTGCATCTCCGAAGAGGAAGGGCGGAAGCTTTTGGCAGAAATCCATGCCGGACTCGGCGGCCACCACGCCGCAGCCCGGGCCCTTGTAAGCAAGGCCTTCCGTACATGTTTTTATTGGCCAACGGCCCGGGCAGATGCACATCATCTGGTACAACATTGTGTCGGTTGCCAGCTTTTTGCAAACCAAAGCCACATGCCACCTACCACCCTCCAAACAATCCCCATTACTTGGCCCTTTGCGGTCTGGGGGCTTGATATGGTCGGACCCCTCAAAGGAGGAACACATAAGAATAAATACTTACAAGTCATGGTGGATAAATTCACCAAATGGATAGAAGCCAAACCTGTCAAAACGGCTGAATCCGGACCGGTGATAGACTTCATATCCGGGGTCATACACCATTATTGCGTCCCCCACAGCATCATCACTGACAACGGCACAAACTTTACTGCCGACGAGGTGATACTTCGATGCAGTAACATGGGCATCAAGCTCAATTATGCTTCTCTCTATCATCTGCAAACTAACGGTCAAGTCGAAGGAGCGAATGGTCTTATCATGAGCGGCATTAAACCCAGATTAGTCCGATCCTTAAAGGAATCAGACACTCATTGGGTAGAGGAGCTCGACTCCGTACTATGGGGGCTGCAGACCACGCCAAATCACACTACCGGATACTCACCGTTTATTATGGTGTAAGGCGCTGAGGCGGTGCTGCCTTGCGACATAATTCATGACTCACCTCAAGTGCACATGTACGAAGAAAGAGAGGCCGAGCTCGATCGGCAGGATAGTTTGGATGCCCTGGAGGAGGAGCGCGACGTGGCAAATGCCCGTTCCGCATTCTATCAGCAACAGGCTCGAAGGTATCAAACAAGAGAAGTGCGGGCCAAAACCTATAACATTGGCGAACTGGTTCTACGCCTGCCAGAGAAGAAAAAGAACAAGCTCTAGCCCAAATGGGAAGGTCCCTTCATTATCGACCAGGTTCTGACCGGCGGAGCGTACTGTCTGTGAGATGCATCGGATAACCGACTTGAGCCAAACCCATGGAACGCAGCCAGACTCCAAAGATTCTACGCCTAGCGCCGGACTCTATGTTCGTCTCCTTACCTCCATCAATTTTTTGCACATCTGTTTTTTCTCTCTTTCTTTCTCTTTTTTCTCTTCAAGGCCCTAAAGGGCTAAAATTGTGTCTTGGTTACACAATCTTGACGAGCTAACCACGCTCAATATACCTGGGGGCTTTTTACACAGAAGCTTAATCTAAATACCTTTCCGGGCTTTATGCCCCGCACATGTGTTATTCTTCCGCATGTACCTTTTTTCGTCATTATATACATCGATATGACTTAAGTTTTGGCTCTTGTATTTATGCCCTACGTTCCCGTTAATTCGGCTAGGGCATAAGGGGAGCACCTCTGCGATTGTTACTGCCGGGTCAGCCGGATGTGTACCTCAGACTGGGTGAAGCCGAAAGCTAGCGTTCTTAAGGGAATATTTGGTCGGTGAATAAAAGATGACTTTCATTTAAATTACTACACACCCCCAGATGTTTTTAGCCTGCGTCGCGCAGTTCGGACATGCACATTAGGGCATGCATAGCCAGGGAAAGGAACCCTTAATGGAACTATTCTCCCTGGAAGATGTTTCTTACTATCCATGTAATATAACATAGCTAGTTGGGTACTTGTCTGTTCAAGCACTTATGACCCCTACGCTTGGTTTCCACGCATACCCTGGTTTTTACATAACCGAGTTGGTATTCGGATACACTCCAGACTATCGGGTCCAGAGGTCGAAGCGAAAAGGTCCGCCATGACAAATGATTTACAATCCAGCTAGGGACATTACATATGTCACTTGAAGTACACAGTCACTAAGACTGATTAAATTCTTCCTCTATACCATCCAACAGGCTGTCTAGCCTACAATCATGTTGGGAATACTTTGCGGCTAATTCTACTTGATCATACACAAAGCTGACGGGGATCTCTTTCCCATCGGGCCCCACAGGTCCGACCTCGGCCATGTGGTTTGGGTCAGCCTTGGTATATCGTGTCTTCACCATAGCCCAGGCTTCCCTTGCACCTTGTCGGCAGGCTGATATCTTCCATAATCGGAAGCACCGCCGCGCTCCCTTTAGCTTCTATATAAGCTCCCCCATGCCTCCCGGCGGGGACGCGGATGGCCACAAGGCTTGGGAAATACCCTGCATCACCTGCCGAACTTGTTCGTGCAGTTGTGAGAGCTCTGGTAGAAGATCACCTGAAGACCCGGCCATCTCCTCCGCGGGACGACCCGTCAGCATACCTACACACATAACGCTGCTAGCAGGCTTCTTCGCCGAACTCCTTTAAAAAGTTCGTTCAAGCACTTACTGAAAATGCCGCGCCGAAGCCGTTTATTCTCCTTCACGGAGTCCGCAAGCTGGGCTCGGACATCCTTTAGTTCCACGCCCAGCCAGATATTGGCGTCTTGGAGATCATTTTTCTCCTGCCAGACTTGCGTCAGCACGCGCTCGCCAGCATTTCGCTGTCGATCATCACGTGCCATATCCGCCTCCATGGTCTCCGGATTCACTCCGAGGCCACCTACAACATCTATTGTTAGGTGTGCATACATGCCGCATACTACCTGGTACCCATATTCTTTCAATAGAAAAAAGAGTTACCAGAAGGACCCTTTTTGGACTCGTTCAATGCGGCAACAGCGGCTTCCAGCTGGGCCTTGCACTCGTCCATCTCTTAAGACAATTGGGAATTCTTCTCCGTAAGAATCTGCACAAATATTGATCCTTAAAACAGTTGCATCAACTGCTTCAAGTCTCAGGGGCTACTGATACATGTAATCGTCAGATTTGCTTACCCGTATATCCCTTACATACTGGTCCGTGGCTCTGGCTATACCATTTCTAGCAGCATGGATGTACGCACCTCCGGAATTGAAGGCATCAAATGCCTCTGGCGAGAAACAAGCGTCACAGAGTATGGCCCGGCGACGCCTATGATTCATGGCGCTCTCCACTTCTGAATTTGTAGCGGATAGTCCATCCGCATCCTTTGTAGGAGGAGCATCCGGCGTCCGCCGCATGTTGGCTTCCGCCTCTATGTCCGGCCCTAGAGCCCGACTGGTGGAGGTGTGATCGGTAGCCTCTCCGGATATAGTCCGGCGAGCGTTTTTTCTATTAAAGAAACATGGACGTCATTACATTTTGAGAAAGACGACAACCACAGAGTGAGGTTTTGTGTCATACCTCTGCGCCGGTGTCTCCGTTCTGACCGCCTTCCTTTGTGGCCTACCCCGCTTCGGTGCCTCTTGTTGGCGAGTTGCTGCGGGTTCGGCACGGCGTCCCGAATGCCTTCCCTGTAAAACACCATATGTGTACGGTAGGTGAAGTGTCTAAAAGGGGATCCTAATTTTGGAGTTGGGATTTTGGTTTTTCTTATGTGCGACGCAGGGAGTAGTCCGGGATAGTCGGCCGTTATGGCCACCATAGCGTCATCGCAGCTCAATTGATAGAATTGCCTGTCTATCAGCTCCACGAATATGTCCGGATCCTCTTCGAGTCCGGGACCGAGTGCCCGGCCAGGGTCCTCTGGATGTGGAGATGGGTTGTTGACCTCCCTTACAGCTTTTCGCAGTTCCTGCCGTAAAATGGCAAGGTGAGTACCTACGACGAAGAATGCGGGAAGAATGGGAGTAACGAGGTATAACTCACCCAGCTTGGAGGGTTGTACATGGAGAATCCACCCCGTGGCTTGATACGGATGAACTCCTCTTCCTCTCCCTTGAATAACTCGGACAGAATTTTTTCTAAAGCAGCAGCGGAGTCCGGTCCCTTACACCCGCAGCGGGTGGCATCATCTTCGCCGTTAAAACACCATAGGGGGTGCCCTCGATATTGAAGTGGCTGCACTCCCCGCATTATGCATATTGACATAACCTCGACTATTGTCAATCCTGATTGAGCCAGCGCTTTAATCCGGTTCATCAGGTAAAGGACTTCTCCGTTGTCTTCCTCCTGGGGGCTCCGTGGGCGCCATCATCAGCGTTTCTTCAGAGGAGCATTGTTGAACTCAGGAAGACCCTGCCGAATAGGGTCTGGAAGGGGGACGTCCTTGATATAAAACCACTCCGAAGGCCAGTCTTCGGATGTCTTCTTCGGAGTACCGGACAGGTATCCGGTTTCGGCGATGCACCATATTTCGGCTCCGCCCACTTGATAAAGTGACCCCTTCTGTGTGCGGGGCACAAGGCAAAATAACCTTTTCCACAGCTCGAAATGAGCCTCGTAGCCCAAAAATAGCTCGCAAAGGGCAACGTAGCCGGCGATGTGTAATATGGAAGTAGGGGTGAAATTATGCAGTTGGAGGCCGTAAAACTCCAGGAGGTCGCGGAGGAACGGATGAATTGGAAATCCGAGTCCCCTTAGTAAGTAAGGGACAAGGCACACCCGCTCCCCCTTAGAGGGGCTGGGGAAGCTCTCCGCTTGCTCCCTGCCATTATAGGTGGCAAGCTTGGCTCAGACGGGGACCATATACGCTGGAGGGAGACATCCCTGAGTCTGCAGCTCTACTAATCGACTGTGCGGGACGGAACACCTCTCCCAATCACCGGGCTTACGGCTACGGGGGCGGGAGGAGGAGCTGCGGTGGTCGGCCATGTTGGAATGGATTTTTTCCGAGCGCGCTCTGATGGATTCTCGCCGTGGGAGGATGGTGTGGATTGGATCTAAGAATCCACATCCCTTTAATAGACAATTTATTTACTTGGCTAGGGGGGCGAATGTAAAAACGCCCTGGCTCCTCAC